>NC_062197.1:2630216-2650216 GCF_912470025.1 Vespa velutina | reverse complement strand
CCCGATGAGAAGAATGGTAATCCATAGATACGGGTGTGGTTTTCGTTGTAAGAAAAAAGAAAGAAAAAGAAAAAGATAAAAAAAAAAAAAAGCAAATCTTCGAAATTATTATTCGATATATTTATTCGTCGACAATGATCACAATAACGCAAGAAAGGTATATATATATATATACATATATATATATATATATATGCATATCGATTTCGTTGATCTTTTTTTTATATAAATATTATCTAAATTTATCTTAATCGAATTGAAAATTCATGGAAAAGTAATCGTTTAGTCTTATCGTTTAATTTATCGATCGACATTTTACGACTTATTAATCGTACAATAATACCTTTAATATCCTGTATTTTTTTTTTAAATGAAAAAGTATTATTGTATATAAAGTTAATCGATATTTAATCTTAACTCTTACTGAAGGTATAAGAAAATCCATCGGGTGTCCTATTGAAATTAAGCTTTCCCGGTGGATAGAATCTGTGGGGCGGTGGCGTTGTAATTTCGTTGTATCTTTGAATGGGTGCTCCTTGTGTAGGTTGATACTGTGGTCGAGGGTTAAACGAGGGTATAGATTGGACATCCGGTGACGTGTATCGTGTCTGTGGACGATATTGATATTGGGGTTGGTGTTGGGGTTGGGGTTGGGGCTGAGATTGAGGCTGATAGACGGCTCGTGGCTCATATTCCGGTTCGGTTCGTGTTTGATACTGCGCTGGATTTGAACTCTTGTATACTGGTGGGGATGGTACTGGAGTCCTATAAGCGGCTGGTGGTTTATAGTCAGGAGGATTATACTGTGGTAATGGCACGTACTCCGGTTGCGGTGGTATTTGTGGTGGCGGTACGGGAATGTGATCACCAGTTGCCTATTCAAAATAATAATGCAATAATCAATTTCAAATTGTTCCATAAATGTTTTAACTCGATCATTATTTCGTTATTATCTTCTACCTGAAATCCATTCTTTCCGGCTGTGTATGTCACTGTACGCCTTTGTCCGGTTGGATCTACGTAAGAATAAGAGCCACGTCGATCACCGTTAATGTCACTTTCTTCTTTAAACTCGACTCCATCTTCTTGTGTATAAGCTGAACCGAAAGTACCATCACCTGCTAGATATCTTGCGTCGCTTAAAATCGCTGCTTGTTGGGGTTCCTGTTGATACTGACAGCTTGTCAGTACGACAAAGTATACCAATGATACCTGAACAAGTAAAGGACAAATATACTTCTCATTCTTTTTTTTTTTTTTTTTTTTTTTTTTTTTTTTTTAAGATAAACAAAAAATGTTAATGAAATTATAATGCTGTTTTTTTTCAATTTTCTTTTATTATTATTATTATTATTATTATTATTATTATTATTATTATTATTATTATTATTATTAGTAGTAGTAGTAGTAGTAGTAGTAGTAGTAGTATATACTATACAAAAAGAAGTAACTTACGAGTGAAATTTACAAGTAAAGGACAAATATACTTCTCATTTTTTTTTTTTTTTAAGATATAAACAAAAAATGTTAATGAAATTATAATGTTGCTTTTTTCAATTTTCTTTTCTTATTATTATTATTATTATTATTATTATTATTATTATTATTATTATTATTATTATTATTATTATTATTAATATTATTATTATTATTATTACGTAGTATACAAGAGGAAGTAACTTACGAGTGAAATTCGAACAACGAACATGTTGAGACTTTAAAGGAAGGAGAGAAGAATAGGAATGATCGCGGGATAGGTGAACTCGTCGTTTTATATGAGAGATATAGCGGATCTGGTACCACGGGAAGACCTTGATGCTCGCCCTCGCGTGTTTGCTTATTTGCACTTTGCATCTCGTGCCCCTACGACGATCTACCGAGATGCATCGGATGTATTTTGCAATCGCGATTTTTCACCATCGGTAACAAAGGAACGATCAGTTTTTTCCCTTTATTACCGACGTATGGTAAAACAATGCCTTTTATTTTTTTTCTTTCCTACGATCGATAAAGTAGAAATTTTTCTTACCTTTATCATGCATGGATAATGTAGGGATCTATCGAATATCTTTCAATGACGCATAGAATTGATTCGCAGAAGTGAGCAATGTACTTTCCACCTTTTATATACGGTATATCTCGAAATAGAACGTTTGCGCAAATACATTCTCTACGTATGGCGTATCACAAATCGTGATGAAATCAGTGATCTCGATTAACCGGACAGTTACGCGCGATATTTTAAAATTAATCCAATGCAACGTATTCTTAAATATATTATACGATAATGATGAAATTTTTCGATGGATTTACGATGATACGATGTAAACTCGACGAATTGAAAAAAAAAAAAAAAAAGAAAGAAAGAAAGAAAAAATCGTATCTATCCTCTCGTACTTTTCACGAGAATACCAAGTTATTGCTCGCAATATTTTCAGCATGGAATAACATGCTAAATCATGTTCTTTACTCCGTGCCACGTGGGATATACTCACAATCGACTTTCACCCGTACGTTCTCTCGTTAAATATTCCTTTTTCTCTTTCGGCGGAACAATTTCATGCGGATCTATCGGAAATATACATTTCCGTGATATCCGACGGCTTTCATAAAAATGCGGATTCGTGGCTTTCCACAATAACCGTTGAAAGAAAGGAAAAAAAAAAAGAAAAAAAAAAGAAAAATGAATGCTTCAGAGATTTATATTCTTGATACCGTCGTGTGCTCGGTCTAGCGTGAAAGTTCATGGCCGCACCCGCAGCATCCTTTACGCAGGAGCCAAAGAACGCATTAGTAAATCGCAACGTTTCTCTAACCCTCCTATCTAATTTTATTCTCTCGAATTTCTTATTTGATTTATACTTGGTTTTATTTATTTTTTTATTTTTATTTTTTCTTTTTTCTTTTGTCTTTCTTTTTTTTTTTTTTTTTTTTTTTTTTATTGAAACTTAAAATTCGTTCACTCATAGATGAATCGATAAGTGAACCGATTTTCGTCAGCTATTATGATAATGTACTTTGTGTCTGATCATAAAGGCTGTTACACTACTTCGACGATGAACATTAAGGGGCGTTCACATGTCATAAAATTAATCGACTTTTCACGATCAACGATTATTATTATTACTATTATTATTGATATTATTATTATTATTATTATTATTATTATTATTATTATTATTATTATTATTATTATTCGGAGAATAATCGCGTGATACAAAAGAATTATTTCGTTAGGACTTTTAAATTCTCTCTTTCTCTCTCTCCCTCTCTCTTTCCCTCTCTCTCTCTCTCTCTCTCTCTCTCTCTCTCGAATAAAAAAAAAAAGCGGAAGTACATATATCGTATGTACATACGGAGAAAGGAAGAATTTGCGTCACGAATTCGAACGTGCCCTGAGATAAGGAATAAAGAAATCGTTTCCATGAAATACGATTATTACGTCCGATTTCAATCGCAACTACGCACTTCTCGTTTTATTAATATATGTTAAGTAATATTTATTTCAATTAATTATTTAAAATTATTATTGATAGGCATGAAAAGAGAGCGAGAAAGAGAGAGAGAGAGAGAGAGAGAGAGAGAGAGCGAACAAGAGAAAGAAAGAGAGAGAGAAATCATCGTCGATACAATTAGCAAATATTTGTGTATATATATGTGTATATATATCCATCTATATATATATATATATATATATATATATATATATATATATATACATACATATAAAATAATAATAATAATAACTACACTGTATAATTTTTATTGATCCGTACACTTCGTACTTAATGAGACCAAATATTTTTTTTTAAAGTTCTCAAATTAATCTATTACTTAGATTAACGTATTAATCTAAATAATAATAATAATAAAAAAAGAAAAAAGAAAAATATACAATCGATTGATAGACAAATGAAATATTGTTCGAGATCGAGTTTTATAATGAAATCTTCTTTCTTTAATCTCGTTGATTAAGAAACATACAATGTTAGATTGAAAAGATCGATGAGAAGCAATGCGGGACGAGGGATGACGTGGTGTAATAAGAGAAATAAAAGGAAAAATGAAAGAAAATAAATAAATATAAAAGAAAAAGAAAAAAAGAAGAAGAAGAAGAAGAAGAAGAAGAAAAAAAACAGAGAAAATGAAGGAGATTTCTAAATCTTTACGATGCCTCCTTCGAACTCATTCAAACGCGTTTCCGTATAATGACGCATAATGGTTAAAGTTTAAATACAGTTTGCGAATATAATTATCGATAGTTAGGGACCATTATAGATGGAAATCAGACACACCTCTTTCCTAATCAACGTTTCGCCATCGTGTAAAAATCACGTACACGTTAATTCCTTGATCTAATATTATATACATGAAAATCATATTTAAGAGGCCATCAATATGAAACAATTGAAAATTATTCAACGTTAATTTTACTAGTTAAAGATTAATTTTTATTTAATAAAATTATTACTATATATAATCATTATAAATATATACGATTTTGTTTGTCGAGTTAATAAAGTATAATTGAAAATTGAGTAAAGTATAATAATATCTCGTTTATCATGAAATTTTTTTATCATTATAAAAATTTTCATATTTGATAAGATCTCATCGATAAGTTTTAAATCGAATTAAATGTCCATTATCATTTACGTTTGATGACATTTAATTGGAAAGAAGAGAAAAAAGAAAAAGAAAAAAAAGAAGGAAAAAAAAAAAAATAAGAAGAGGAATCCTATCACAGTTGATCCCACTTCTTCTTTCCACTTTCTATATCACAATGAATATGAATCATGAATGAACTGTTTTATGTCAAAGCATACGATTGTCGTTGAAAGTATCCGACATTGGACGATTCATTCAAACTGAATAAATGGACACATTTTTAAAAGATAAAAAGGACTCGTGAATCTTTGTAAAGATCTAACGAATGTCTCTTGTGTAATCTCTCTCTCACTCTCTCTCTCTCTCTCTCTCTCTCTCTCTCTCTCTGCCTCTATCTATCTGTCTGTCTGTCTCTCTCTCTCTCAGCTCCTTTCTTTCTTCCTCCTCTCTTTCCCTCCCTACCTCCCCTCTCTCTCTCTCTCTCTCTCTCTCTCTCTCTGTCGAACATTTCGAGGATCTCGTTAGACGATTTCACCGGACGGATTTCTCGAAAAACCGATAAATTTGTAATATTATCGTTTTCATAATTCTCTCTCTCTCTCTCTCTCTCTCTTCTACCAAAAGTAATTTTTACTAATACCATTGTTGTTGAAAGATTAAATCTATGAGCGTGTTAACGAAGGAGGGCAGCTTCCTAGTGGGATTTTATAATATGGTTACGCCAGAGTCGCGCATTCTTCAACTCCGATAATATCCTTGAGGGGGTTTACTCTCTCTCTCTCTCTCTCTCTCTCTCTCTCTCTCTCCCTTTTTTTCTCTCTTTCTATTTCTCTCTCTCTCTCTCTCTCTCTCCTCAGGTGGAATTACTTTAAAAGTAGGCAACCGGTGGCAGGCTGGTCTGCTACGGGTAATTACATCGGTCCTCTATATACCATCCCAGCGAGACTATATAGAAGTCGGAGTCTTCGTAGACCGGTTGATTCCTTCGCGTTTACTCGAACAGTTTCATCCACTCTCGCGCATCTCACATCACCTTTTCACTTTACTTAGATTATTATTTATTTAATCGTTTAGTTATTTAATTTATTAATTGGTTATAATCATTTTATTTTGATTTATTTGTTTCCTTTCTTTTTTTTTTTTTTTTTCTCTCTTTTCTTTTTTTTCCTTTCTTTCTTTTTTCTTCTTCTTCTTCTTCTTCTTCTTCTTCTTCTTCCCTTATATCCACGCATAAATACGAATTACATATAAATCTCGTAAAAGTGATCAAGATCATGTTACTATTAAGCGTGAGTGTTATCAATCATTTTATGTTATATCGTATGGGTGCAATTGAGTTTGCATACTTTATCCTTTTATTCGATTAAAATGTTTCGGAATTTTTTTCCTTTTCTTATTCTTTTTTTTTTTTTTTTTTTCTTTTTCTTATTCCTTTCCATTTTTATCTTCATTTTATACGTTGAAGATTTTTCATTAAAAATTATCTCCTCTCGTGATTGGTTTGGTTTTCTTTATTCTTCTTTTTTTGTTTCTTTTTTTCTTTTTTTTTTTTCTTTTTTTTTTTTTCTTTTTGTAATATAGACTCAGCGTTTCGACTCGTGTCGAATCGAAAATTTAATCGGTATAATTAAATGCATGTATATATATATATATATATATATATATATATATATATATATATATATATATATATATATATATATATATATATATTTATAGTTGTTCGTTTTTTTATCATTTGTTTATATTGTGTTTTTCTTTTTTCTTTAATTTTCTTTTTTCTTTTCTTTCTTCAGGCACTTCTTTTGACCTTGGCCAGTACCGCATTGGCTCAAACAGAGAACTCGACTCGCCTTGTTCGTACATCTCAACCGGCTCAAATCAGATACGACGATCCTGATGGTTCGTTAATTTCTTTTTTTCCTTTCTCTTTCTCTCTTTTTTTTTTTTTTTTTTTTATCAATGGTTTCATCGTCATACGAATAAATTCCTCAATCGTTCGTTATTTCTATATGTAATAAACAAAATCTTATTCATCGATACTTAATTTCTGAATTATTTGACAAAGTTTTTCTTATTATTGAGATTGTTTGCAAAAAGGAATTTTTGAATAGTGAATTAAAGGAAGAGAAAAAAAGAAAAAAGAAGAAATTATTTGATAAAACTCTGAATAATGAAATCGAAAATGTTTAACGGTATAAACGATGTATCACTTTCATATTTCCATATTTTTATGATATTTAATGTATATATATATATATATATATATATATATATATATATATATATATATATATATATATATATATAATTAAAATATTTATTATCATAAAAATGAATAATTCTAAATTTATACATGTATATATATATATATATATATATATATATATATATTTATATATATATATAAATTTTGAATTATTATTTCCTGACTTTCAAGGTACGAAAGTGAACTGGAAATTCTACGTGCCGTATAATCAGCAACACTCTAACTTAGAGAATCCTCAGCGTGGGCAACGAGCCGAGACAGTGATAGCTCAACCGCAAACTTCAGGAGTACAGCATCAGCAACGTTTGATTCAATCTCATCAACAACCATCACCATCACCGTTATCAAACGTTGTACCAAATCAACAAGAATACAAATCTTACGCTTCTGTACCAACGCATATAAAGGAATTGATATTACAGACGTATGAACCACAGCGGCCTTACGTCGATCCATCAGCTTTTATCCATCAGCAGGGTTTATCGTTTGAACAGGCAAATTCACGTTCTGATATTTCTCAATCGAGTCAATACGAATCACCAATTGGAAAATATCAAACTATCGATGACACCAGAACCGCTTCGACGGATTTTTATTATGGCGAAAGAATGGCCAAGCCACAAGGTAGAATCAATTATAAAGAGGATTACGATCAACGTCAAAACGAACAGCATCATCATGATCATCATCATCATCATCATCATCAGCATCATTCACAATCGCAAGAGAATCAGAATTCTCAACAATCGCAACAAATAATCGGTATAACTGTACCGATCGAAACTATGCCCGTTCAACCGGTACCAAAATTGGTCATAGACAAGAACATGCCGCAAGAGATACAACAGTTGCTACATTACCAATCTCAGATACCCTATGATGTCATAGCTAACAGAATAACTTACAGGCCAAAAACCTTGTTCATTCCTAAACCGATACCGGACGATTCGAAAGGACCGTATTATTACAAGAGTAAGATTTATTTCATGAAAGACGACAATATCGATGAGATCGAGGATGTTAAATCGATCGACGATAGTCAACGTCATTGACGACAATTCTTTTAATTTTTTTAATTCGATTAAAGCGTTACGTTAAACGTATTATAATATATATATATATATTTTTTTAAATGTAATATTATATTATAATTAATTTAATGACAACGTTGAAAAATCGTTCGATCATATCGATCGTTAGATCATTATTTTCTCAATCTTTAATATCATTTCTCGTAGCGATCGAAGGACAATACCTATTGTTCTTCGTTCTTGTTTCTTTCTTTCTACCTTTCTTTTTTTTAATAGAAAACGAAATCCCAGACACACACACACACACACACACACACACACACACACACACACACGTATGTACGCACACAAACATATAAAAAAAAAAAGGAAAAAAACAACAACAAAAAAAAAAAGAAAAAGAAAATGAAATAAAAGAATTATTTCCGCTGTTCGTCTTTGCGACGATGAACACCGTTCTCCTTTTTCCATACTTTCACAGAAAACACGTTGATCCGACGTTACAAGAGCATCAATTAAATATCTGATAAATAGTCGACCTTTTTTTTTTCCTTGTCTTTTTTTTTTTTTTTTTCCTTTTTTTTTTTTTTTTTTTTTTTTCCGCAATTCTACCTACACTTTTATTTATCTCGACTACGTATGTAATTAATCAAAGTCACGCTCGCGTCTCTTAGCTTATTCGTTCTCGAATATTTTTCGAAAGATGTTTTGTTTGTTTCTTTTCTTTTCTTTCTTTTTTTTTCTTTTTTTTTTTCTTTTTTCGTCGTTACATTTGGTTTTCCCATATACAATTCTTATTTTACAATGAAGAAAAGAAAAAGAGGAGGAAAAAAGAAAATGCAAAAAAGAAAGGGACAAAATTGATAAAAAAGAGGAAATAGAAAGATAAATTGCTAGATAGATAGATAGATAGATAGATAGATAGATAGATAGATAGATAGATAAATAGATAGCATTTCTCCGTGATAAGAAAACGAACAAATTATGTTAATCGTTCTACTTTCGTGTGGCCTTCATGGTTCCGCAAGTCCACAAGAGTATATAATGTGTTCCTTCAAACAGAGCTCGTAATCGTTTCCACATACAATTCTAAACCACTTTCGTTTTTACTGTTCTCCTTGCTCGACTCTTTTGTGCAGTTTTGCTCCTCGCTCACCTCCACCCCCTCCACCTCCACCACCTCCACCACCTCCACCACCTCCTCCACCTCCACCACCTCCTTCTCCTCACTTCTCTTGGTCAATAATTTGTTGGTGTCGGCTAGTTACATTATGTACACACGTATACATACCGAGTGCCTTTGTTTGTAAGCATTCATAATACAATGGAAAAATGTAATTTGTCAAAGATATAAGCTTTCCGATTGTTTTATTTTAGAATTTTATTAAAACTCGTAATACCCGTTAACTCTGACCTTTCCGCTTTCTTTTCTTTTTTCCTATTTTTTTTTTCTATTTTTTTTTCTATTTTTTTCTTTTTTTTCTTTTAACCTCATTGTTCTTTTGTTAACTTTATTATTATTATTATTAATATTTTCCCTCTATTTTTTAATTTAAAAGAAAAAATTTTTTTTCAATCAACCATATTCGACTTCTTAATCCTCGTCGACGACAGTTTATGAATTTGATAGATATTGCAAAAGAAAAGGAGAATAAATAAATGAAAGAAGAGGGAGAGGGAAAAAAAAAGAAATAAAAATTAAATGTCCTCTTCAATGTCCTCTTCAATTGTTTCTTTTTTTTTTTGTTTTGTTTTGTTTTTTGTTTATTCTTATAAATCAGACAATTGGACATTTTTCACATTAAAAAAAGAATAATATCGAAAAGGGAGAAAAATTAATTATCTTTTTTCTTTTTTTTTTTTTTTTTTTTTTCATTTCTTTCATTTTTATCATTATTCAGTTCTCTTTTCGAAGAAAAAAATTGTGGATTTTAGAAATCGTCGAAGAAGAAAAGAACAATAAGATTAATTATCGTCTTCTTTTCAATCACTTTATTTCTTCCTGTTTCCATCTCTCTCCATTTCTCTCTCTCTCTCTCTCTCTCTCTCTCTCTCTCTCTCTCTCTCTCTCTCTACATATATATTTTAGTTTTTAATTTTAATTGGTTAAAGATTTATGATCACACGTAAAGAAAAAAAAAGATTTTTCACACGGGAGAAATCAATGAGGGAATACTTTCACGATAGTGAATCTTACGTAAAATTGTATTCAATGTCGGTGCAACTTGGACTATGCAGTTAAAAGACATCACGGTAGGATGCATCATCTTGTGCATCGTTGCATCGTAACCTTTGAATCCTATGGAAAAACTCGCTTCTCCTTACGTGACATTCCACGATGATGCGCTTTCCAGTTGCACGTTCCTTACTCCCACGTATATATATATATATATATCTTTCTCTCTAACAGTTATCGTATTTCGTATTAAAAAAAGAAAAAGGGAAAAAAAAAGTTTAATCGTGAATCTGTATTAAAAAAAAAAAAATTTCTATTCTATCCCGAAAAATATTTATTCTCTCTTTGTTCTATTTCTTTTTTTTTATTCTCTCTCTTCCTCTCTCTCTCTCTCTCTCTCTCTCTCTTTCTCTATTTACTTTCCTTCCTTCCTTTCTTCCTTTCTCTCTTTCCTTTTTCTTTTTCTTTTTCTTGAAATATTATTACGAGCGCAAATCGTAAAATGCGATTACCTTAGAACGGAAACTTTCGAACTGAATCGACGAAACTTTCACCGTGTGCAACTATGTCGCATAAGAGTCTCTTTAACGAGTCACCATTAAAAAAGGTAACAAACGCGTCTAATTGTAAGACAATTTTATAAAGTAGAAAAATAAACGGAATGGAACGTGTGATAAAAGAAAAAGAAGAAAAAAAAAACGAGAGAGAAAGGGGGGGGGGGGGGAAAAAAAGAATAGAAACGGAACAATTTTTTTTTCCTGTTTCTTTTCTTTTGTTCTTTTTTTTATCTCTCTCTTTCTCTCTCTCTCTCTCTCTCTCTCTCTCTCTCTCTCTCTCTTTCTCTCGTAAGTGTATGCAGTTGCGAAATAATTCAATGCACATGCGAAACAATTTCTTTCTTTCTTTCTTTCTTTCTTTCTTTCTTTCTTTCTTTCTTTCTCCTTCTTATTCTTCTTTTTTTCATTTTTCATTTAATTAAACATTCATTTTTAAAAACCGCCAACAAAGTCGTTCGACAAATACACTTCCACGGAAGAAAGAGTGTCTTTGTGTGTTTTTGCAAGAAAAAAAAAGAAAAAAAAAAAAAAAAAAAAGAAGTAAAAAAAGAAAGGACAAAAAGTACGCGTGCCTTTCGTTCTTTGCATTTAACATAATTGAACGTGAAATTTGTAAAATCGACAAAACGTTAAATACTATAATCGATTTCGCGTAAGAGAAAATTCTTTTCTTGAAGAAGAAAAAACAAAAGAAAAAGAAAAAAAAAGAAAAAAAAAAAAAAAAAAAAAAAAAAAAAAAAAAAAAAAAAAAGGAAGAAAAAGAAAAAGAAAAAAAAAAAATCAGTAATAATGACAAAATAAATATATACCACCGAATCAATATTTCCTCTTGCACTTATTCATTCCGTTCATTCATTCATTTTTTCCCTTTTCATTCTTTTCTTTGTTGTTGTTATCGTGATCGAATTAATGAAAACATTTGCTAATTCATTTGAAATTCGCGGAAGAAAGTGTTTCGCTTGCCGTTCGTTCCGTGATTACATTGGGAAAGAGTAAAAGGATAAGGGGGAGAAAAAAAAAAGAAAAACCAAAAAGGGAAAAAGAGAGTGAGAGAGAGAGAGAGAGAGAGAGAGAGAGAGAGAGAGAGCCAATACGTTCGTTCTTTTTCTTTTTTTTTTCCTCGTTTTTCTCTTTTTTCTTTTTTCTTTTTTTTTCTTTCTTTTTTTCTTTCTTTCAATAGAAACACTCGAACGCTAGTAGCCAGACATCGAGGCAGGAAATCGTAATCGATATCCCGATCCGTTAGAAGCCGCATATCCGATAAAATGGCAAGAAAGAGAGATGGAGATGGTGATGAAGGTTGGAGAAGGAGAGTCAGTGAGTAAGTCAGTCACATCCCCCGTCTAAGCTACGATGGGGGCCTCCTTTTACATTCGCCCGCCTATAAAGTTCTTCTGGTGACCGCGCGCCCGTCTCAGAAACGCTCCACCCTTGAGCGCATCGACCAGACAGCATAGGCCGCTTTCATCTCGCACCATGAAATTTCACGTAAGTGATATAATTATCATTTATTATTTCAAAATTTGTTTCTTCCTTCCTCTCATGAAACTATCGTATTTAATTCTATTTCTCTTCTTCCTTCCCTCTCCCTTACTTCCTTCGCCGGTCAATGATCCTAATTTTATTTTTCTTATTTAACTTTTATTCAAATTGATTTCGTTCGTTCGAATAACGAGAGAAATCCATGGTTTTTATTATAATCGTTTCCTTTTTACCCGCAACCCCATCCCCCCCCCCTCCCCGCCCGCTCTCCCCTTGTCAATAAATTTAAACGTCCTTTGCAATTATTGCAATAATTGAACAATTATTATATATATATATATATATATGTATATGTATGTGTATGTGTATGTGGATATGCATGTGTAGATATAACGAGTGAGTCGTATAAATTATTTGTAATTAATTTTCTAAAGAAAATGTATTTCTTTTTGTTCTTCTTCTTTTTCTTCTTTCGCTTTTTTTTTTCTTTTTTCTTTCTTTTTTATCTTCACGTGCAAAAATCATACTCTAACAAATTTCATAGAGTAGTAATAATAGTTAGAAAAAATTGATAAATATCGATTTGCTGTGTATGCGTGTATATATATATATATATATTTATATTTAAACGTTAGATACTATTTATGCACTTACGTTTACGTCTTATGGAAAGACTCCTCTCGCATGTTTCTAATCTCGATGAAATTGCATTACGACACGACTCGTTTGTGCAAAAATAGACGGAGAGAAAGAGAGAGAGAGAGAGAGAGAGAGAGAGAGAGAGAGAGAGAGAGAGAGAGAGAGAGAGAGAGAGAAGGGTCACTGTTTCCTTACGGTATGTATGTGTGTGTATGTGTGAGTGTACGCGCGCTTTTATGTGTGCGTACGTATGTCACTAAATTAGATTCGACAAAAAATTCTTCGGTATAAATACCGTTCCTTTAATTGATACCACGTCACATTTTTCAATGTTTCCGTGCGAATGCAACTAATGAATTCTAAAGATATTACGTAATAATGTTTTTTACTTTCCTTCTTTTTTTTTGACATATCTATACATATATATATATATATATATATATATATATATATATATATATATATATATATATATATATATATATATATATAAAATTTGTTTCGACATATTTGTTACATGTATCTATATAAAAAAAAATATATATATATATATATGTACTTATATATTTTATATATTAAATATATTTATGGAAAAAAATTTATATTTCTAATGTAACATATTTTATATAGGGTGCAGAAATATTATATTATATTTAATTTAATATATTTATTTAAACATTCATTTAATATCTATATAGTAATAATAATAATAATAATAATAATAATAATAATAATAATTTTATTATTATTATTATTATTATTTTAATAAGATCAAAGAGAAAAAATTCAATATTTTACGAGATATAAGTAATTAAAATCATCGTGAATATTATTTACGGTTCGTTAATATAAACTAAAGTTTCTTTCTCTAATTAATATTCACAGCTCATGCGTTATACCGAACAAGAATATTTGTGTTTTATAAGTAGACGTATATATATATATATATATATATATATATATAAGTACGTAAAAAAATGTTCCCTCTCTTAATCATATCACCCTCTCCTTACCAACCACCCCCTCTTATCTTTAACATTCTTGAACGTACGTCCGCTTTTTTAAATCGTACGAACATAAGCTAGGCGTGTCACCGTCGACAATTTATAATTTCACTTTCTAGTCGAGAACGATCCAATAACACGACAGATCGGTACTATTTCGTACGATTAGCTTTTCCATTCGTATCTATATTCTATTTTATTTATTTATTTTTTTTTTTTTTATGGGAGGGGTTGGAATTTTTTTTTTTTATTTTGTCATCGTCCCTTCCCTTCTCTCCCTCCTGACCTATACCTCATACTCATCTAATTCTCACATCTATCATACGTTCCAGTTCGAACGTTCCTTCTTTTTTTTTTTTTTTTTTTTTTTTTTTTTTTTTTTTTTTTTTTTTTTTTTTTTTTTTTTTTTTCCTTTAATAACATTCGGAAAAATTACTAGGCAAACTTAAATATTTTTCTGCATCCGTATTTTCCCTCGCAAAATATTGAACTACGTTTGGCGTTGGCCGACTCGCAACCGCGACTGGCTCGACTTACACTCAAGACTTTCCCTAACGAAACGAGAAAGGTGACCATACAAGTCGGCAACATAATTCCCATAGCCGTAGCCGTACGTAATCGGCCAATCGATACGGCTTTTTTTTTTTTTTTTTTGCTTTTAATCCAGATACACAGACATAGCCGGATAGTTAGATAATCGATTGAAATTGATTATTTGTATTTGTAAGAACGTATATACGTATATATTTATAACATCTATAATGTATTTATAACGAAAGTAAAAATTTCAAAGTACGTTACGCGTACTATGATATTATTTAAAGATATATCATAAAGTTGAATAAATAGAATAAATTTGAAAATTAAAAATTTAAATGGTAATAGAAAATTCTTGTATAATATTTAATGTTTATATAATACGATTGATCGATCGATCGATCGATCGATCGTTGTTTAAATTCCAATAGATTTTCCTGATTACCGTTCTTCCGGTATGCCTGGCACAATTCACGATTCAAGGAGCCAGCGACGGGAATCGGGTCTCTCAAGGTCTTAGATATAGCGAGGAGAAAGGGATCGAGTATACCGATCAAAGTGGTTAGTATATCGGTTCTTTTTTTCTTTTTTCCTTTTTTTTTTTTTTCTTCACAATCTTCATTAGTGAATATTTACGGTATAGATTGTTGCAGATTTCTTTTTTTTTTTTTTTTCCATTTTGTTATCTTTGAAAAAATTCCTTTTCTTCTTTTAATACTTTCTATTTTTTTTTATTCTTTTTCTTTTGTTTTTTTTTTTTTTTTTAGCATCGTTAGGAGCCGGCGATTTTACGATTCAAGGTGCAACCGATGGCAATTCGGATTTCAAAATCCAAGGCGCTACCGACGGACATTCGAATTTTCAAATTCAAGGACCATCCCAAGGTGCTATATCAACGTTCAACGTTCAACCACCTACAGATGGACATAGCCAATCGATTATTCAAGGACCATACGATGCCAATCAGGCTGGCACGAAGTCTCTTCAATATAACGATCCCAGTGGTATGAAAAATATTTTATCTTCGATTTATCATAACAGAGAGACATGAAAATATCGTACAATCTGATTGTATGGTATGGAATTGTTGAAAGAATAATTTTTTTTTCTCTTTCTTTTTTTCTTTCTTTCTTCTTCTTCTACGAAGGATTAAGAGTCAATTGGAAATCGTACAGTCACGATCGACAACCGAGATTACAACAGGCACAAGCCGAACCAGCACATTATGCCGAACCAGCTGCCCAACGAGGACCACCCCCTCCGCAACATCGTCCACCACCAGTTCAACCACCGATTCAACAACCATCTTACAGGCCCTACAACGATGCACCAGCTCAGATTAAACAGTTGCTTCAATTCCAGGCTCAAATACCATACGTCAATGCCATACCCGAACAATTCAGGTAATAATCGTTAATCCTAACTAAATCTTTTCTTGTCTGATATCGTTGATGGAAGAAAAAGAAGACGAAGAAGAAGAAGAAGAAGAAGAAAAAAAAGAGAAAGAAAAAGAAAAATTTCACAATCATTTTAGATACGATCACTTGGCGGCAGCACAGGCACAGGCACAGCAAGTACAAGCTAAATACCAACAAGAGGCTCAAGTACCGGAATATCGTGGTACCAAACCCCGTGGTGGTCCATCCAGACATCGAAGACAAGCACCTCAATATTCTAAACAATCTCAAGGTCAACATCCTCAAGCTCAACAACAACCACAGTATAGAAGATTATCCCAACCACCGACCGAACCTGTTCCTCAATATTCAACGAACTTGCCAAACAATTTGCAAGAATTGTTGAAGTATCAAGCACAAATACCCTACAATATTATAGCGAATCAAATCAGATACGTTCCCGATAAGCCTTATGTACCGCAACCGATTCAACAGTCAAATCCTCAAACGGTCCAATCTGCTCAGTATCAAGGCCAAGGTGATCAATATCAAGGTCAAGCGAGTACGTACTCGCAACCGCAGATAAACGCCTATAAATCTTATCCCCAGGAACAGCCTGGTTATTATGATCAGGGACAAGGAGTACGTCCTGTCACCGAAAATCATTATTAAATCGAATGCGTGAGATTGAGAGAAAGTATGTGAGAATGAGAGAGAGAGAGAGAGAGAGAGAGAGAGAGACAGAGAAAGAGAGAGAGAGAGAGAAACTGTTCATTGAAAAGAGAAACGATTGATTTTCTTCCATCTTACGTTTTTTTTATTTATATTATCATTTTTTTTTATCTTCTTTCTTATTATTAATTAATTAATAATGGAAATTGCGAAATCGTTACGGTGCATTGTTACCACTCGCTTTATAATTTATTATTATTATTATTATTATTATTATTATTATTATTATTATTATTATTATTATTATTATTATTATTATTAATATTATTATTATTATTATTATTTTTATATTATTAAGGTGATATATTTTGCTTGAGTTGAAAAAAAAATTTTTGATCCGTTTTTTTTGTTTCTTCTTTTTTTTTTCTTCTTTTTACTTCTTTTTTTTTTCTTTTCTTTTTTTTTTTTTTTTTGTTTAATCCTCCTCTAAATCGAAGGAAGAGAGTAAGGTGGTAAGAAACGAAACGTGTGAATTTCTTGATTCATTGAAAGTATTATATATTATCGGGTAAACGTCCGATTATATAATTGTATATGTGTTTACATCGAGTACGTCGACTCGAGAGAGTTTCCATGAGAAATTACGGTTTTGTGCGTTTACGTGTGTCTGTGTGTGTGTGTGTGTAGGTGTACGTATGGGTGTGCATATCTGTGTGGTTTTATTTTTCTATTCTTAGTTCTTCTTTTCTCTCTCTCTCTCTCTCTCTCTCTCTCTCTCTCCCTCTCTCTCTCTCTTTCTCTTTTTATATATATCTCAAGTTTTTCAATAAAAAATGATAAAATATTTTGCGACACGTATCACATGTTCGTAAATGCATGCATGCACGTGCCATAGAGACCCAACAGTTTCGATATCCTTTCATTGTGTTTAGTTATTTATATATATATATACTATTTTTTTGTTTCCTTTATTTTACAACACACGAAATTCATAAAAATTTTTTATGGAATCTTTAATAACGCTAGATCCATTATCTCACATATTTCAACTCCCATGATCGTTTGCAATTGATATATGCAACTAAGTAGTTCGATTTATATCGTCGATTGATATCGTTTCTATAAATATATATATATATATATATAGTGGGTGTATGTGTGTGTGTGTGTGTATAGGTATATATGAAAGATCATTCGTAAATAAATTACGAGAGATTAGAATCTTAGTACAAACGTCTCGTGTGTATATGTTCTTTTTATTCTTATTTTTTTTTTCTTTTTAAAATTTTTTTTTTTTAATTGTTTTTCTTAACGTCATTACAATCACTTTATGTTTGTAGGAATTATGTCAGCAGATCCTGTAAGGATTTTTGAGACATATCAAATGTCTCATAGAAACCGGTTCGAAAATATTGATTTACTATTATTATTTAAAGTCTCGATTAATCGTTAGATAGATACATCGATTGATTGATCGATCGATCAACCGTTTTATTATTTTTGAATGAAATTGTATAACCGAACGTTAGAACGACAATTATAATTATTTTCTATCGATGTTACGCATAAATTTATTTTTGAAAGTGGTAATAACTTGACGTTACGTATTTCGATATCATTTGACCGTTCGTTAACATTTTGATTATATTCAACGGATATAGACGACGACTTTCACGCAGATTCGTATAAGATAATCTGATTGGTTCGAGTGAACGAGATTTAAAAAAAAAAAAAAAAAAAAAAAAAAAAAAAAATAAAGTATATAAATAAATAAAGAATGTCAACCACGATTAATTTATTATTACGGCTCAATACGACTCGTTGGTATTTCTTTTCTATTTTTTCATTTTTATCTTTTTATTTTTTTTTTTTTTTTTTTTTTTTTGTTATTTTTCTCTCTTTTTTTCTTTTAATTATCTCACCGAGATTAGATAAAAACAACGATCTCTCAAAGAGAATATATATTTTTGTCCATACGTATTATCTGATTTTCATGTGACACATAAAATGCGTATATAATATTTGTTTATATATAATAATTTCGAAAGATGCATAATTGTTTTTGCCTATGTTGTTCTATTCTAAAGAAAAAGAGGAAAAAAAGAAAAAAAAAAAGAAAGAAAGAAAAAGAAAAAGAAAAAGAAAGAAAAAATCCAAAAGCAAAAAAGAATTACCCAGACGCGTGCAAAGAGGGTGATTTAAATAATCTGAAAAAAAAAGAAAAAGAAACAGAAAGAAAAAAAAAAAAAACACGAAAACAGAAAGAAAACAAAAAAAGAATTCTCTGGAAAGTTTGACTTATATATTCTCGTTTATGGCGTTATAGAAAGATAGATTGTAATCTATACTATTTCTCCTATCGTGTTTAAGTCCGCAATAGAGTTCGAATCGGTCACTTTTCCTTCTCTCTCTCTTTTCCTTTCTCTCTCTCTCTCTCTCTCTCTCTCTCTCTCTCTCTCTCTCTCTGTGAACGTGAAACGCTTCCTATCTAATCCAGTCCCAGTCTCGAAATGTTTCTTTTGCTATGGTATGGTGTTCGGTCGTGAACTAACATATACGCGCGACCCATACGCAATGAGAGTAAGTGAAAGAGAAATATATAAATAGAAAGAGAGAGAGAGAAATATATATATATATATATATATATATATACAAAGAGAGAGAGAGAGAGAGAGAGAGCGTGTTAAACTATCTAACATCATAGAATTTTCTGTTTGCAACTGGCCGGCGCCCGATCATTTACTTCCTGACTTGATCCGACATAGAGTTACGTGATTCCAGTTGGTTGTATATGCGTTTGAGGAAGGGTGGGGATTGGGGGACCTATGCACTTACATACCTACGTTCGAACCTCGAAAATAAAAAAAATCCACCTTCTGAATCGACGAACCGTGAAAGCTGGTGGTGGCCGATCGGTTGGTTACCCTGCAAACGGTTCTCGCCCATATAGAAGTGAGTCGCCAAGGAGTCGACAGTTTCAGACTCAGGACAGACCGTTTTCTTCTCAAGAAATCTTAGAACATCGACTCGAAGGAACATTCATTGTTCATCATGAAATTCCTCGTAAGTTTTATTATTCCTTATCAATTTAATAAAAAAAAAGAAAAAAAATGTTATTTATTATAGATGCTTTCTTTAATTTTTTTTTCTTTCTTTCACTCTTTCTCTCTCTCTCTCTCTCTCTCTCTCTCTTTCTTTCTCTATCTCTCTATGTATACATAGATCTCCTTTTAATGCGTTCGAACAAATTACGCTTACGTTACCGATTTACTTTCTTTTCGAACGTAAAACGATCTATGGTGAAAGTACTTATCATCTAGATTCGATCGTTTATATTTTCTTTGCTCGGTCAATTAACCCTTCGCTTTGAATCATTCAGTTTCGTTCATTTCCTTGATCAAACAATATCCGGTATACTACTACATAGATGGTTACATACAATTGCCTTTCGATTTGATTATCTTTCATAGATAATTACTTTTGTTTTTTTCTTTTCTTTTTTTTTTTTGTGAATTACAGTCGAGATCTAGTCGAACGATTGGATTCTATATTATCATTATTATTATTATTATTATTGTTATTATATCGCAGTGTTATGGTATTTTGTTTTTTTTTCTTCTTTCTTCCT
>NC_062197.1:2627838-2629878 GCF_912470025.1 Vespa velutina | reverse complement strand
TTTTTTCTTTTCTTTTTTTTTTTTGTGAATTACAGTCGAGATCTAGTCGAACGATTGGATTCTATATTATCATTATTATTATTATTATTATTGTTATTATATCGCAGTGTTATGGTATTTTGTTTTTTTTTCTTCTTTCTTCCTTTTTTATTTCTCTCTCTCTCTCTCTCTCTCTCTCTTTTTTTTACTCTCGAGAAAGATTCGCAATTTATTTCGATACTTTACTTTGTAATAATTTCTACCGTATCATTAATTACTTTTTTATTTCGTTTTCCTTTTAGATAATTTTACTCGTAATATCTCCAATTTACGTCATTGGCGATGTACTCGGTGATCTGTTAGGAGAAGAATTGTATCTAGTTGGTAAGGGACATAAGAAATTTGTTGATTATTGTCTAAACGGGAAGTATTGAGAATTAATATGAATAACAATAAGCAAAAAAAGAAAATAACAAACAAACACAATAATAATAATTAATAATATTAATCGTCATTTAAAATGTTCAATTAATAGATAATATTCGTGCGAAGAGACAAACGCATGCACAGCAACAACAGATAAATTATAGGCCTTATTCTCAAGCGCCAGCACAGATCAAACAATTGTTGGCCTCTCAACAAACCCGTGATCCATTGGTACATATACCAGCTCAACCGGCACCACAATTGTCAAACGGACCAAGACCAGAACCAGTTTATCAGAGTCAAGCTCAAGTTGCTTCTTATAAGCCAGAGATTCGATTAGGTTCGGCACCTCAGCAACCAAGTTACAAACAGATCCCAGTAGCTCCAGCTCAGTATAGACCACCGGCAGGTGCCGCTCAAGCTCAGGGTCGTCAATATACACCACAATATCAAAGTTCTGCACCTCGGGCTGGTTATCAGCCACAGGCACAGGCACAGCCGCAATACTCGAAACAATTGCCCTCGGAACTTCGACAATTATTACAAATCCAGGCTGGATTACCTAATGCCATTCCTCACGGTCGGCAAGGTTAATTTTATTCTTCCCTTGAAGATTTCATTTATCTTCCTTTTTTCATGCTTTTCTTGTTCTTCTTCTTGGTCTTTCTTTTCTTAGAAAAAAAAAGAACTTTTTTTTCTTTCTATTTTTATTCCCGCGCATTCGTCGCCAGTTATGCTGCGTCGAAGAAATAAACGATTGTAAGTTCGTTTTTTTTTTCTTCTTCTTCTTTTTCCCTTTTTTTTCTTTTCTTTTCTTTCTCTTCTTTTTTCTTTTTTCTTTTTTTTTCCTTTTTTTTTTACATACGACATATCCATGTAATATCTAGAACTAGTTCAGGAATCTTCTATTAAGATTTAAGGGAAGTTAGATTTCGTAATCATCATCAGTTCATGGTCATATAATATCATCGTCATTAAAACTAAAACGAAATTGATACTTTAGTCATTTACGTTTACGATTTATTTTCCTATTATTCCTATATATTCCTTTATCTATACATATTTATAAATATATATTTTCAATCTGGTATATATATATATATACATACATACATACATATATACATATATATACATATAAAGATTTACATTAATTGTTATGCCAATCGAACGATTCAACTATAATAATAATGGTAGCTAACGATTATAGGGTATCACAAATTGTATATATCTCGTAGCAATGACTAATAGACGTGGTCGAATGAACGTACACAGGTGCTTCTATCGAACCATACGAATTAGAAGTTTTCGTAGTAGGGTCCCTTAATTCGTCGTCACTCGAGGAATCAAGGTATCATCGCGAGGCCGCAAAAGAGGGGCGTATTTTGCGTACGACCAGGCTGTGCCCTTCTTTCTTTCTTTCTTTCTTTCTTTCTGTTCCCTTCTCCTCCCTCATCCCTCATCCCTCATCCCCCATTCTCCATCCCCCACCTAGTCAAGCTCTCTTTACCCCACTACACTCCATTACCACTCGGCTGACTGGCTGACTGGTTGGCTAGCTGCCTGGATAGATCAACGAGCGTATATATATATATATATATATACATATATACATATACATATATATATATGTAT
>NC_062197.1:2622838-2625338 GCF_912470025.1 Vespa velutina | reverse complement strand
ATTATTATTATCAATAGATATTATTTCGTTAAGTATATTGAATTATTTTGATGAAAATTTTTTAACGATCTTCAATCATAAATAAGATCTTTTTTTTTTCTTTTAATTTTTTAATTTTTGCTCTTGTTTTCTGTTATTCTTTTCTTTTCCTTTTTTCTTTTTTCTTTTTCTTTTTCTTTTTTCTTTTCTTTTCTCATTTGTCTTCTATCTTCATAAAATTATTTCTCAAATTTATTGAATATTGACGATCGAATTTTATTCGAAATCGAATAGATCGAAATTCAATTGGATAATGATATAAATGAAAATATGAACGTCGATCGGTATATCTATAATGGATAAAACCTGAAATAGATTTTTGACCGTGTGAAACGGGTTGTGGTTTGACAGAGAGTGATTCTAATAATTGCATCTAATCCTAAGGGTTGGTGACACGCGACATAAAATCCTTTTGTGCAATACTTCATCGGGTTCTATCCACACGTACTATTACACACGTAAATCTAAATACGTAGTAGTACGAAAGTATGTATCTAGTTTATAGCGAAACGATATTAAACGATTATATGAGCGTTGGATTAATATCAATAACAGACGCGTCACGCGCGTATGATTTTTTTCTTTTCTATTCTTTTTTCTTCTTTTCTTTTCTTTTTTTTTTATTCCTTTCTTGTTTTCTTTTTCTTTTTCTAGACGGGAACGATACCGATAAAGTCTTCCAAATAATTCACATGTCACGTATAGTCGATCATAAATAAAAAAGTAGAATAACAATTTTCTTACTCATCGATTCACTCGAGTTATATATATATATATATATTTTATGAATATTAATTTATTATTAATTATAAATATAAACAATTTAGAATATAATTAAAATAATAAATATGAATTTACAATATATTTTCTAATATTAATTTTTTCCTAAATACAAATCTAATTACGATACGACTAATAGATAAGAATAAAAGATATGTTTGTTAGGTGAGATTAATCAAAAAAAAAAATATATATATATATATATATATAAAATTTCTATCCTTTTTTTTATAAATAAAAATAAAAAAAAATAATAATAATAATAACAATAATAACAATAGTAATAAATAACATATCGATCTGTATGAACTAACTTTAATTCAATTTTTCTGAATTATTCAAAAAAATTAATGTCAAAATACATTTGTCAATTGGCACGTATACGTTACATACAATACAACACATTGATTATGTGTATTATTTAGCTGAGGAAAAAGTAAACCAAAAAAAAAAAAAAAAAAAAAAAAAAAAAAAAAAAAAAAAAAAAAAAAAAGGAAAAAAAAAAGAAAAAGAAAAAATTAGAAAGAAAAATAAACTCAAGGAAATAGAATGCGCCTTGTGTTCTTTTCGTTCTTTTTTTTTTTACTTTTTCTTTTCTTTTCTTTCTTTTCTTCATTTTTTTTTTTTTTGTTCTTATTCTTTCCAAGGTCAACTTTACCCATTGTAAAAAGAAGGCAGACCGGAAAAATCCAGCATGGCCGTCGACGGTTAACAGCCAATCGTTGCACGTACGCTGATGACAGCTGCTCATCCCTCTTTGATGTTAAGAGAGAGACGATGTTAGAAGGAAGAAAGAGATAGAGATAGAGAGAGAGAGAGAGAGAGAGAGAGAGAAAGTGAAAGAGAGATAAAGAGATCCTGCTTGGTACCTTTTCCTCTTCTTTCGAGACCGAGCAATGCACTGCTCCCTAACTTTCTGATTTTTGCCTTACGAAGTCAGCCATTGTTAGAGGACCCGTTCGTGTGGTCTTTAAGGTATAGGTAGTATGCCTTCTTTCAAAAAAGGGATTCAAAGATTGTCTATTCCAACGCACACGTGCTTTCTAACGTATTAAATATAAAATGGAAGTTATCGCTTGGTTTTTAATTATAATCTTTTCTTCTTTTTTCTTCAATTCGAATTTATAAATCGATTACAAATTTCTTTTCGTTTTGTCATTAATCGTTATCGTTTATTATTATCGTTTATTAAAAATATTATCATTTAATTTATACAAGCGTGTAATGATATTAAAATTCATTATTTTCTCTCTTTTTTTCTTTTTTTTTTATTATTATTATTATTATTATTATTATTAACTTTTTTTTTCTTTTCTTTTTTTGCTTTATATAATATAATGTAATTTTATATGTGTGTGTGTGTGTATGTGTGTGTGTGTATGGTTTGTGTGTGTATGAATATAAAAGATAAGAAGTTCTATAAATAATAAGAAAAATCACGTTTATGTTCCTTTTTTTTTCTAAATAATAATAATAATAATAATAATAATAATAATAATAATAATAATAATAATAATAATAATAATGATGATAATAATAATTATAATATGTTAATTTATAAAGTAACATCATCATCATCATCATCATCATCATCATCATCATCATCATCATCATCATCATCATTATTATTATTATTATTATTATTATTATTATAGATTTTTTAGCGTTCCCTTTAATCCTT
>NC_062197.1:2617838-2620338 GCF_912470025.1 Vespa velutina | reverse complement strand
GAAAAACTTTCGAACAATATGATTTGTTTTTTAGAAGCGAAAGAAAAGAAATATAAATAAAGTGAAATAAGAAAAAAAAAAAAAAAGAAAAAGAAAAAAAGAAAGAAAAAATAGAAAATTTCCAATATAAATTAATTCAAATTAATAATTAATAGAAACAATAATTTACATAGATTAATTTACTCGTTTATTTATTTACACGTATATACGTGTACGTATCGAAAACGTAAGAAACAGTGTAATCTGCGTGGAGAATATTAACGTTGGTAAATAGCGATTGAATATTTCGAAGGGTAAAAACGTGTGGCCTCCTCTTCCAAAATCTCCCCATCCTCTGAATTCATTCGTCGTGTTCGTTCTCTATAATTGACTAGAGAATGTCGTGCGAGCGTATGGAGGAGCACTTTTTCTGTTTTGTTACCTCAAAACAAAGACGACAATACGTCGATCGTGAAGTGGCCACTCGTATAGTTTCGCGCATACATTGGTCTGGGTCGTTTCGCGGCTCACGAATATATCCATCCATCTAGTCCAATCGGAAAACTTAATCGTGATTGTAACGTCTATATGTGTATTAGTCGAGTATAGTAGGGTTGTTTCTTTTGTTAAAATCATCCCCCTCCCCTTCCCCTATGTCTTATTACCGCCACCACAGCCGGCGCAATTACATCGTCCAAAAGTGCCATTGTATATTCGCCATTGCGTTTTGTTACTGTTGCGAATTACGATTCCACGATAAAAGACATGTATGCTTGTATTTACTCGTGTAAGAGAGAGAGAGAGAGAGAGAGAGAGAGAGAGAGAGAGAGAGAGAGAGAGAGAGAAGTAGGGGTGAGGGGATAGGACGATTATTTTCCGGGGTTAAGAGGAATTAGATCTTTACGTCAGAGTTTCTCAATCGATCAATTTCGACGTCAATTCGTCGGAATTCTATCTAGAATAATTTTCTTTTTTCTATTTCATGAAAATTCCAAAAATATGTCATCGTCTCGATCGCTATATTATTTCTGTAACTAACTAAGTCAAATTAATGCTAATGAATTTTCTTTTCTTTTCTTATTCTTTTTTATTTCCTTTTTTTTTGCCATCCCTCTTCCCCCCCCCGCCTCTCTCTCTCTCTCTCTCTCTCTCGCTCTCGAATTCACATCATCGATATATCTATTATCGATTTATACATACACGTTCTCATTTTTGCTTCGTCATACGTGATAATTTGTAAATAAACAAAAATCGAAAGATCTTTAAAAATCGTTCGTTCGGTTCGGGAGAAATAGAAAAGGAAATTAGAAAAAAAAGAGAGAGAAAGAGAGAGAAAATCTCGATCGGAGATCGATGGGCAAGTGGTGGTACTGATACTAAAATCGGTGGGAACCACTTGTTCACTTTTAATGACACGGAATAATGACACTATTCAATGGGATAATGACATCTATGAAAGAGTTACATGCATACATATACTTACACTTACGTATGTCGTATATGTATTTATACGTATTTGTATGTATATATATATGCATGTAACTCATTCATAGATGACTAAGTACACAATAGTCCTTGGGAGGTCCCTTTTATTTAGAAGCGAAGGAATTCAACGAGCTTCTCAACACCATTCGTTCGCTCCTCCTCGACGACATTATATCCCGTTATTGTTCCTCATCGTTCACGTTGTTATTGTCATTATTGTTCTAGTTGTTGTTGTTGTTATTATTATTGTTATTGTTATTGTCGCTGTTGCGATTCCACTTGGGTGCCTCGATGCCTCGCCCGAGTGAACGAAATAAAATAAAATAAAAAGAGAAGAAAGAAAAAGAAACAACGACAACAAAGAGAATAGAATTGAAACAAAGAGAGAAAAAAAAACAGGTAAGTAAGTAAGTAAGTAAGTAAGTAAGTAAGTAAGTAAGTAAATAACAACCTCGATTATTATTCGCTCGTCCGGAAACTGTTACAGTGTATTACTTTTTCAAGAGGGGGTTGCCCTCTTTTGAGTTACAATCCGAGGTAATAACTTGGACACCGTGTAGATTAAAATTGTAACATACGGCAGCTAGTCTAGTGTGTTATTAAATCAAGATGTTAATTGCGACGTCGAGCCTTCTCTCTCTCTCTCTCTCTTTCTCTCTTTTGATTCTCTTTCTTTCTTTTTTCTTTGTTTGTTTTTTTTTTTTTTTTTTTTTTTTATTATTATTCTCCCTCATCCCTTTTCGTCACTGGTAACATCGTTTTGTGATCGAGTCGAAATAATCGCGATCCTTTTTTTTTTCTTTTTCCTTTTTTCTTTTCTTTTTTTTTTCACTTATTTTGATGTTTGAACAAAATTTGTAAAAACATTATTTTTCTTATTACATGATGAAAGAATAATAAAAAAGAAAATGTAATAACTCGTTAAATATTCAATATATTTTACATGACACCTTACACCTGCTCCTTTTAAGATTCTTTCGTACATTCCAGAGATTGAGATTGAGAAAGAGTGAGAGAGAGAGAGAGGGAAAGAGAG
>NC_062197.1:2577838-2612838 GCF_912470025.1 Vespa velutina | reverse complement strand
TGATGAGGGGTGGACGGCGCTATCGATACTCGAGGTTCCGTCGGTGGTTTTGGCAGAGCAAGATCCAATGCTGCTGCAGTCGATTGCGGTACTATGTTGCTCATCATATCGGGTTCCTTAAAATAAAGTGCCATTTGACGTCGTAAGGTCGAGTTTCTTGGTCCACGTTCGTGTTGTACGGCTGGAATAATGAAAAAAAGAAAAAAAAAATTAAATAAATAAATGGAATAAGTATACGAAAGAAGAGAAAAAAGTAGAATAGTTTTTAAGTGACTTCCAGCATCGTCGTTGTCGTCGTCGTCATCGTCGTCGTCGTCGTCATTGTCGTTGTACATCATTCGAACTTACCGTCTTTGTTCATGCCTGCTTGAATGCATTTGGCTAATCTACACGCTCGGCACTGATTACGATGAGTTTTATCGACCATACAACCACCCTCGGACTTGGCCTTGCAAACGTATTGTCGATTTCTTCTTATCGACCTTTTGAAGAAACCGGCACATCCGTCACATGCGAATATACCATAATGTTTGCCCGACGAATGATCCCGACATACCTTGCACGGTATATCGTAAAGTATTCGACCTGCGCCAAGGGAGAACACAGAGAAACGAAACGAATGAAATCAAATTAAAAGGATAATTTCAAAAATATCGGTAAAAATCCCAAAATTAATACGAACGAATTGAATAAAAAAAAAAAAAAAAAAAAAAAAAAAAAAAAAAAACAAAAAAAGAAAAAAGAAAAAAAGGAAAGAAAGGACGATATTAAAATGTTAGAAGAAAAATAATCATTAAGAATCTATTATATTACTAATGCGTAATTATTAATACTAATACTAATGTATCAATATCTGTAATATACTAATAATAATATAAATCTATGTAAATTACTAATTAATAATAATCTGTATAAGCATTAAATTATTAATACACATTACTAACGTTTATATATATAATTTATCATATTTCTTTTATTTCTCTATTTTTTTGCTTGACAACAAGGAAAATAAGGATGAGAAAAAGGAGAAGGAGGAGGAGGAGAAGGAGGAGGAGGAGGGAGATAGGGGTAAAGAAGAGAGGTATCAGTACGATCATTCGTATGCGATGAAACGTTTTCATTATCAAAGTTCATTGAGAGAAGATAAAAAAGGTAGATGATGGTAAGGAGGGTTAAAAAATCTCGCATGGCTTTTCAATGGTGGTTAATAACACCAACGCCATAGATATATTTTGCTTTGAAGACTCGTTTGTCAGTAAGTGAAAACACTGGGGGAGGGATGATGATGATGATGATGATGATGATGATGATAATGATGATGATGAGGGGCGATGAAGTGGTTGAGGAGAAGAAGGGGAGTAACATTTGTTGAAAAATCGAATAAATAGATTGAGATTTGTCATTTACAACACAACATGATAGTCATGGTATAATTTAAAAAGCCATTACCATTATTTTTCGATTCCCTTTATTGGAATCTAAGAAATCGAGCAAAGGTAATGGTAAAGGTTGAGGAGAGTGACATTGGAAGGGTGGATTTATATGACGCTTTTACAATACAGGACTACCAAGCAACTCCTTGTCACTGGCACCGCCTACGCCATTGATGCTAAAGAGATTGTGAATGGGACGACTTCAATGGACCGGATGTGGTCGATCTATTCAAAGATTTTAAGTGAGCAGCAAGAAACGCGACACTTCGTCGACTCATATCGTTCCATCTCTCTTTCTCTTTCTCATTTCTCTCTCTCTCTCTCTCTCTCTCTCTTACTCATTCATTCTATTATTTCCCTCTTCACTTTGGAAATCTCTTTATCGATATATACTTTTCTTTATCTCCTGCTAAACTATTTACTTTTTCTAGGTAAAATATGTTAAACGGTCAATACAAATATTTATGTGTGTGTGTGTGTGTGTGTGTGTGTGTGGAGGGGGTATTTATGTGCGTGTGTTAGAGTATAAGAACTGTACGTATCAAGATACTCCTCTCTTTCTTTTCTTTTCTTCTATTTCCACTCTATTCTCTTCATTTCTCTCAGTTTCTTCGATACTGTCATCCGTAAAATCCATAAAATTCCATGGTAATAATTATTCAATTCTAATTTTTGAATTATCTTTTTATTTACACAATACGATAAAGATCTATTAAATAATTAAAACAATTAACATGATTATCGAGTATTCTAATATCCTAGGATTATTCACGATCCTTTATGTATAACGCACATGTTTAATAATTTTTTTTTCTTAAAATAACAACACCACCAAAAAAGAAAAAATAAAAAAAGGAACAGAAAAAGATAGAGATTTGTAAATTAGCATTATTTTTGCCTTCCTTTTTCACTTTTTCTTTTTTCTTTTTTTTTTTAATAAGTTCTCAAACGATCGCGATGTCGATTGTGGGAACAAAAAAAAAAAAAGAAAGAAAAGAAAAGAAAAAAAGATTCGTTCGTTCCTTCGTTCGTAGAGTCGAGTTCGAAGGTCTCTCGAAGGATTCTCCAAGAGCTGTCCGGCTACGCCTATGTATATAATATAATATATATATATATATATATATATATATAAACGTGTATGTATCTATATGCATGAGTCTCGCGGTTCGTACCGAATATAACAGGGGAGAAATCGTCCGCCCTTACAGAGGCCCTTCTTTCCCTAGCCGAGGGAAAGTTTGAAAGCGTACGCACGTAGGCTCGCGAGCGTGCAAGCGTGCCACAGAATCACGCGAGGCTCTTCTTTCTCTTTCTTTCTCTTTCTCTTTTCCTGTCGTCGAGCTGAGACACGCGGGCACTGACTGCATAAAATTTGCATTCGTACTTCGTACAGTACAATATACTACTGTATACGTAAAAGAGACAGAAAAATGTGTGTACGTATATGTAGTAAGTAAAAAAAGAAAAAAAAAAAAGAAAGATAGATAGATAGATAGAAAGAGAGAGAGAGAGAGAGAGAGAGAGAGAGAGAGAGACAGAGAGAGAAATAGAGAATGAAACGCGATATAGTCGTGTATATATACATTCATGTATGGATGTATATATGTATGTTGTATGTGTGTGTGAAAGAGAGAGAGAGAGAGAGAAAGAGATAGTCATTCGCAATTGAATTTTTCATTCGGTTGGTCATAGCCTGTGTTTTACCGGAGGCTCTTAAAGTCCATCATTTTTCCGCTTTTGCAGAAATCGCGCTTATTCTCAAAGTTTCATATGGGATTTTTACAGTGGCCGCCGACAGACAGACAGACAGACAGAGAAAGTGAGAGAGAGAGAGAGAGAGAGAGAAACAGACAGTGCCATAAAGCATCGGTTTTCTACCCCTCTTACCTCGGGTTTTATTACCTATGTCGGATGAACGAAAGCTCGCTTCGCCGATTAGATATCATGATATAAAACTACTGACATTAAATCGTATAATCGGGATCCCTTTTTTTTTTTTCCCTTTCACTTTCTTGCCATTCCTGATATATAATGGTATATCGAAGATGCGATGACGGGAATGGGAATGGTGACGGGGTTGGGTGTGAATGTAATATTTTTCCCAATCAAACACATGACGGTAAAACTCAGGAATTGTATAGTCCAGTTGCCCGAGTTAAATTATTATCGATTAATATTTTTATTAATTAACGATCGAACGAGATATATTTATATATATATATATATAAATGATAAAGATAATGCCGAAGGATCCAACAAGATCAATTCAACCCATCTCGCTTCACAAATCCACCATTTCACTCTTCTCACCCACCTTAACCTTCTCACCCATCTCAACCTATTCAACCATCTCTATCTTTTCATCCACTTTCACCCTTCACCCGTATTTTTCGATTTCTTGCCATTTTATATTTTCGATGCGTGCTGTACACATTGTATGCACGTACACATGCATACATATTTTGCTATATTTTGTTGTGTTGAGTTGAGTTGAGTTGAGTTGAATTGAGTTGGGGGAAAAAAAAAAAAAGAAGAGAAAAAGAAAAGGACAGGACCGTATATTAGCGATTTGAAATCGTGGAAAAAGAACAAAAAAAAAAAAAAGAGTTACTGACCGTCGCTTCGCGAAGGGTAAGAGAAAGAAGGAAGGAAGGAAGGAAGGAAGGAAGGAAGGAAGGAAGGAAGAGAGAAAGAAAGAAACAAAAAAAAAAAAGAAAAGAAAAAGAGAGAAAGTAAAAAGGGGTTGGTTGGCCGTGTATATAAAAGACACGAAGTTTTACGTGTGGTAAACGAAAAATCGGGAAAAAAAAAATTACAAGTTCACTTTTTTCCCTTTACGAAATTATACTTTTACCCCGTTACTTTACTCCAGTTAATTATAGGACAACGTTATTCGTCGATGGAAAAAAAATAAAAATAAAAGAAAAAGAAAAGAAAAGAAAAGAAAAGAAAAAAAAAAAAACGTTGTTCCAAAACTTTTCTAAATCATATTTGGTCAGCCCTATTGAAGTTTTCTTCGGTTTTTCCTTTTTTCTTTCTTTTTTAATCTTTCGCATAATATTTTTTATCGTAAGAACAAAAAAAGAAAAAAAGAAAAAAAGAAAAAAAGAAAAAAAGAAAAAGAAGAACGCAAAATAGTACTTTGCGTCCCGTATTAATTATTACAATTAATTATTACGATTTAATTTAATGTATAATAAATTACGTACGAAAGGGCAAAAATTAAAAATAATGGAAAAGAGAGAGAGAGAGAGAGAGAGAGAGAGAGAGAGAGAGAGAGAGAGATAGATAAATAGATAGATAGAGATAGAGAGATAGAGAGAGAGAAAGAGAGAGAGAGAGAGAGACAAAAATAATTAAAGTAGATAATCGATGAGCAGGTGAAAAAAGAGCAATTAGGATGACATCATCGTTCATCCTAAAAAAACAATCGACCATAACGTTTCCCGGGCCATCAGGTGGTGATATAGTAACGTAGGCGTTACTGAAGCATGGGAATTTTCTGACATGTGTTCGTAGTCATATCGATACGCGATATCGATGTTGTTCTATATATCTCTCTCTCTTTCTCTCTCCCTTTCTCTCTCTCTCTCTCTCTTTTTAAACTACATAGATAGTACACGCGTGTATTACATTATGTTATACTTTATCGTATCGAGTTATATGTAGGGTGCTTAGACCGTATTCATCCGTCATCTGCGATGTTTCACTGTGTTTTAAACACCCCCCTCACTCCTTCATCCCTCCTCCTTCTCCTCCTTCAACCCCCTTCGAAGTTTCTCTTTTTTAACATTTAGCCCTTAAATTATCGTCCTTTTTTTCTAAACGATTCGTCTCTCTCTCTCTCTCTCTCTCTCTCTCTCTCTCTCTCTCTCTCTCTGTTCAGTCATAAATGAATTTTTTAATCCAATAGAAAAATCACTATCAATAGTTATTTTAATGGAAAAAAATATACGTATTATCTAAGGATAAAATTTCAATGGTTTCGTTTTGTTTTCATTATTATGCCGATTATCATAATCGTTTGAATAAAATTTATATGATTGTCGAAATTATTACTTTTACTTTGATATCCAGTTAATGGATAAATAATGTTGGAATTTTAATTATATGTTTTATTTATGAACGAATTATATAACGTTGGTAAATTTTTACTGATTAATTTTGATAATGTTAATATTTTATGATCTAAATAAAAAACAAATATATATATATATATATATATATATATATATATATACACACTACTGAAAATTCTGAAATTGTCCATTGGTCAGTCTAAATTCATATTATTTTCGTTATATCAATTTTCTTTTTTTTTTTCTTTCTCTTTTATATATTAAAATAACAATTACTGCAAATTTTAACACACTTGACTCATTGATCAAAATACATCAATCCAATGTAATAATAAATAAATTAATTAATTAATACCTATACGTATATAAATAATAAAGAATTTTGCGTATGAATTATCGGCGTTTATATGAGGATTGTTAAAAAAAAAAAAAAAAAAAAAAAAAAAAGAAAGAAAGAAAGAAAGAAAATCAATAAGGAGAAAAAAGAAAGCGCAAAAAATTTTTAAATCAAGTAGCGGAGATTCTTGAACAACTGACGGCCGTCGAATGATCATCAGTGATGCATGGCAACCTGTTAGCTCGTCCACCCACCCTGATTCCGCGTTCATATCGTGGAAACGATTACACCATCTGTCATAATTTTCTCATGGACGAGTTCTGTCGGGGCGGGGGAGGGGGAGAGCGGGTGGATAGATTACGAGTCATTTAAATGTCCCGAAAAAAAAAAAGAAGACAAACGTGATCGGCTCACTCATTTAAATGCCACATGCTTTTTATTTCACACGAGAGATCACACGACGAGATCGTACGTAAATATAACATGTGAAAACTTATGCGAAGATGATTATCGATAAACAAAGTGATCGATGATGTTTTTGTTTGCAAAAAGAAAAACAACAAAAAAAGGAAGAAAAGAAAAATATTTTATATATATATATATATATATATATATATATATATATATATATAAAATAAATAGAAATGTTTGTTTGTTTTCTTTTTCTTTTTTTCTTTTTCTTTTTTTCTTTTTGTTTTTTTCTTTGAAGAAAAGTTCTACGACATGAGGAAAAAGAAATTAAATGCATAAATGTGTTTTTTTCTTTCTTTCTTTTTTCCTCTCGTTCTCTCTCTCTCTCTCTCTCTCTCTCTCTCTCTCTCTCTCTCTCTCTCTCTTTAATCGAAACAATTAAATATTTATAAAAAAAAAAAAAAGAAGGAAAAAGAAACGCGCAGATTTTCACCAATTCGAATTTACAAAATCAAATTTTATTCGATTCCAAGATAAAATTTATTATTCCGAATGAAAATAAAATAAAAGAATTAAAAACCAACGAATCTTTCTAATCGCATTTTGTTTTACGCAAAAAAAGAAACACAGATAAAACACTTTTGTCTAAAACATTTTCCTTTCTTTTCTTTTTCCTTTTTTATCTGGTATTTACTTTTTACGATATTTTCTTTCTATCCCTCTTTTTCTCTCTCTCTCTCTCTCTCTCTCTCTCTTCCTTTTTCTCTTTCTCTCTTTCTTCTAAAATAAAAATATAAAAACGATGAGTAATTTCTCTGACAAAGAAAAAGAAAAAGAAAAAGAAGAAATTTTTCTTTTCTTCTTTTTTCATACGTCAAAAAGAATAATGACAGAAAAAAAGTGGCAATTAAAAAACTTTCTTATTGTTTTGATTCATTAGAAACAATAATAATAATAATAATAATAATAATAATAATAATAATAATAATAATAATAATAAAAATAAAAATAATAACAACAACAATACTACAGATAGAAGGGAAAAAAATTTTATGTCCATTTTTAATTCTTCATGAAAAAAAAAGAAAGAAAAAAAAAAAAAAAAAAAAAACAAAGGAAAAAGGAAATCCAGAAAAATGTCTAACGGAAAAAAAATGTCTAACGAAAGGACATATCTAACGTAAGAAAATAATATATGATTTAGATAAAAATACATGTCATAAACATATCCAATGAACATGCTTGTCAGGTATATACATCTTAAAACTAAAACTGTCAACATTGAAATGACCCTCAATTTCAGAACAAATATTATTCATTGTAATTCTTTGTAAATAAATTGTAAATAAATAAAATTAAAGTTATATTGAATGTTGTTTTTTTTTTTTTTTTTTTTTTATAGCATATAAATGACTAACGATAAATTTAAAATGATATAGAAAATCTATTCGTTCTGCATTGCATAATGGATATAATTTAGTAATACAACAAAATTGTTTACTCTATTATTTATTACGTATAAACATCAACGAGAGATTTATCTTCTTCGAAAAGAGATTTAACATCTTAACGATCGATTTAATTAACAACATTTCTCTCTCTCTCTCTCTCTCTCTCTCTCTCACTCACTGTATGTATACACTATGTACCTTATGTTTTTTGTTTCTATAACGTCAACAGCATCAACACGTATATGATTATCCACATTCGTCGTTAGAATGAAAAACAATAAATAAATATCTCTTATCTAAAAAAACGAGATAACAATCATGGAAACCTTACTGGACGAGGCTGGTGGTAACTTTGGTTGAGTAACCGGGATGTGTCCCACTTGTTGTTCTTGATTCTGCATTTTCTCTCTCTCTCTCTCTCTCTCTCTCTCTCTTCCGTTATTATCTCGTTATAATAGTCCTTATGTATATATGTATATACGTATATGTATATACGTATATGTATATAATCTTCTTCACAACACTTCTTGTCTCTCTCTCTCTATCTGTATCATAACAGAAACGAGAGTTAAGACAAAATTTCACGTAACAGTTTCAAACTTTTAACTGGCATATTTCGAAGGAAACGGGAGCAAAAAGATAGATAGATAAAGTAAGAAAGAAAGAAAAAAAAAAAAAAATAAATAAATAAATAAATAAATAATAGAGTAACAAAACACATCGGTCTTTAATTTCAACGAACGATCCGATCAACAAATAGAAAACGACAGTAACAACGACGACAACGACGGCGACAACGACAACAACTATGACGATAACGATCGATGAATGAACGTTTAAAAAAAAAAAAAAAAAAAAAAAAAGAGAAGGAGAAAAAAAACAAAGAAAAAAGAAAAAAAAAACAAAGAAGGATACGATTACACGAAAGGGATGGTTAAACGCTTGGAGTAGAGCTAAGCACTAGCGAAACTCCGACAACTGACTAGTCGACGATGAATCCTGACTGACAACCATCGTTCTTGGGACTTTTTGATGCCAACTACCCTCCCGAACCTTTTCGAAGTACAAGTTACGTGGATAGCGCCATCCGATTGGCCGACAGTTTTCCTACCATAGAAAAGGGCGTTACTTTCGAAAGGAACCGGCTGTGCTTCCTTCCCTCTTGAGTCAGGGGTTGTACGGGATCGGGTGCTTCGACGGGACGAAGGATAACGACGAGGGATAGATGGGTGGGGTGAGGTGGGGTGGGGTGTGTAGGGGAAGGGATAACGCTTTAGACGTCGAGTTAGAGGGGGATTTCACCTCCGTACGTCCTAAGGGAAGCTCAGATTCATCCAGAGACACCGGCTCAATCCTTCTCTCTTTTTTTCTCTCTCTTTCGCTCTCTCTCTCTCTCTCTCTCTTTCGTACACCCCGTTCGTCGGATCTCGCACCCCACCCATCATTCTATTTGCACCCCCTTCCTCTTTCTTACTACTCGTCACACTCTGTTTTTCTCTGTTTCTCTCTCTCTCTCTCTCTCTCTCTCTCTCTCTATATATATATATATATCTATCTATCTTTCTCGGTCTTACGTTGAGATGGATAAAATTTCAAACGTTTTATTCAGGAATAAAATAGTCAATGGTTTTCGATTGATTAAATATCTATTATTTTTTTCAAGAAAAATATTTATATATATATATATATTTAATTAAATATTATATATATATATATATATATATATATATAAATTTTTATCTACCTTTCTCTTTCTCTTTTTCTCACTCTATGATATAATATAAACAGAATAAATAAAGCAGATGGGCTCCTGACTCTCTGACTCCATCTTGAATTATCTCATGCTTCTCATCCCTACTAAACATGAACCCTCAACCAATGCGTGCGAGAGAGAGAGAGAGAGAGAGAGACAGAGAGAGAGAGAGAGAGAGAGAGAGAGAGAGAGAAGGATCTAACACAGGGGCAAGTTTGGGCACGAATTACGCGAAGAATTCGCGTCATAATAACCGAGAGTAATATCATCGAGATAGGATCTCTCAATGTTACGTGTTCTTCTACCCTCTATTTAGAATTTTACGAATCGATCCTATCATCGTGTTATTAGTTATCGTTCTTTTATAATATCTTACAACATAAATGCACTATATATATATATATATATATATATATTTTTTTTTTTTTTTTCAATTCAAAAAGAATCTCACACATTTTTAATTGTGTACAATATCATTTAAAACATTTACGACGTAATCAAAACGATTATAATACACGTCGAATATGATATAAAATATAAAAAAAAAAAAATGCTAACATCCTTATAGAATACCGGATGAAGGATAGACATATTCAATGGTAAATAGAGATGCATCCCGTGAAACGTTTCGAGCCTTCGAAGAATATCAATGTGTAGATCATCGAGGTAGGCCGTATACGCCATTGAGGAGATCAAGGATCGACCCTAACTCACCGACAAATCTTGTTCGGCCGAGCGTGTTCATTGAGCATCGTTCGTTTTTGCCTTCGTTGCCAATATGCACTGTGAGTTAGAAAGAGAAAAATAGATAGATTATCCGTGTAAACTGTCCCTAAAAGATTTCTTTCCAAAAGTACGTTCTTGTATTCCCTCGTAAATGCGTATAGAAATACTCACACACATACCTACACCTACACAGACACACACACTATATATATATATATATATATATATATATATATATATAAAAATACGCATATAATATGTGTATATATATATATGTATATAAAATGGAGGGACTAAAGAGAGATTCGAGTCGCTTTGTCAAAAAGGCAAAACGCGGCTTAAACGGCCAGTAATAGGAGCGGAATCAAAATAGAAAATTGTCTAGGAATTCAGTACCTCAAATTTTCTATCCGTCGGTGAGGGAAGAGATCCTTCGCGCGCGTTTTATTTTCTAAAGGATCCTGGCCGACTCACCGATGTTGTTTTAGGATCTAAGAATGAACTATGTTAGAAAGGCTTCTAAGATTCTTTTCAAAGCGTTTGTTGTTTAGGAAAAACTATATTTGATCGTGTCTCATTGAGAAAATACAAGAACAACCAGATCAATTACATATATTTAAACATATATATTCATTAAACACTTTATTTGGATGTTATCATTGAAGAAAAGAACAAAAAAATGAAAAAAAAAAAGAAAAAGAAATAACAATAATAATAATTAAAATATTAACTATAAATATTATTATGAGAATTATTTGTAATTTATTATTGACAATAATTTTAATTGATTTTCTCAAAACTTTTTTTCATATCAAAAAATAATTCAACTATTGAAGAATGTTAGAAGAATATTAGAAGAAATAATAATGATAAGAGAACGACGATAGATAAGGTAGATACGATTTTCTCTTTCTTTTCCTTTTTTTTTTTTTTTTTTTTGTTCAATTCCGAAAGTATTAATTTATTTTTTATTTCTTTTATTAGTCATAATTTTTTTCTTTTTTTCTTTTTACATATATATAAAATTCTCAGTCGGCTAAAATGTCGGGAATGTTGTAAAAAAAGAAAAAAGAAAAAGAAAAAAAACGAGAAATAGAAAAAGAAAAAGAAAAAGAAAAAGAAAAGGAAGGCAGAGGAAAAGAATAGAGGTTCTTTTAATACCTCGAGAGAAAAGACATGAGAGAGAGAGAGAGAGAGAGAGGGTGATATACACACACAGACACACATATACAAATAACGACAATGGCACGTTCGGCATAAGATAAATACCAAGATAGGACGCCGATAATAGGGTCATTTCATAAGCGGTACAAAGCCAGTTTTAGTAAAAGTTCAGCCTAATCGTGTCACCAATATCGCAAAGTAATTCGGATCATCGAATAGGATTCGTACCATGGAATTATATAAGTAGTTCGTGTCAACGGGTGGTCTTGAGATGCCGAAAGAGAAAAAAGAGAGAGAGAGAGAGAGAGAAAGGAGAGGGAGAAGGTTGCGGTAAAACCAAGGAGTAAAGTAAGGACAGCATTAGGCTGTACCATGCTTAGAATTTAAATCTAAAACTGCGAAGTACAGGTAAGAAAAGAAGCTTCCGATCGTTGTGTGAAAGAAAGAGAGAGAGAGATAGAGAGAGAGAGAGAGAGAGAAAACGAGATAGATAGATACAAATAGACGAAGATAGAAATAGTAGTAGAAACTTCTTAGGATGCCGCTATCTCTCGCGAAAATCTCTCGACCATTCCCTTTTCTAGTTCATTGCCTGTTTAGACTAATCCCAGCGCCGCCTAACAATTGTTTGCCCCTTGTTTTACTGGTATTTCATTTAACGAGGTTCCAAGTCCTTTTAAAACTTTCTTTTTTTCCGCCTCTAACTCTAACCCCCCTTCACTCCCTAACCCACCCATCTAATTCTTCGGAATATATGCTTATATATATATATATATTTTTTTTTTTTCTTCTCTGGGTGGGGGTATTTGACAAGATTTTTTTTTATTTTTGTTCTTTTTTTTTTTTTTTTTTTTTTTTTTTTTAATTTTTCTTGTCTCTCTTTTCGAGGCAAATATTGGAATTTCGCAGTTGAAAATCTTGAAAGGATCTAAAGCAAAATACTAACTTGCGATTTTGTTTTGTCACAGATTATTATTTCTTTTTCAATCCTTTCTTTTCCTTTCTTTTTATTTTTATTTCTTTTTTTTTTTTTTTTATCCTCGTGCAAATGATCACGAATAGTAAATTTGATTGAAAAAAATAAAAGGAAAAAAGAAAAAGAAAAGGTTCTCGTTGAAAATTAGGTTGAAGAAAAAAAAAGTAAAATGGGCGCCTTCTTATTCGATTGTTAAGTCGTAGGAAATAGTCCGGACAAGTTTCGAAATAATCCCATGGCTATCATACGGTTGACTTGTCAAGTATTATGGGATCACGAATCGCGAAGTACTGTTAGTACTCTTAGGTGGTCCCCGACGAAGGAAATATCCTTGAGAGAGAAAAGTGAGAGGGGAGAAAAGTAAAATGAAAAGAGGAAGCTCTACGCGTTAATGGAGGATAAGCTCGGACTGGAATCTTTTGAGGTACTGACTCTATCTTTTTGTTTCTGATCTACTCACCTGATGCTTTTTCATTTTCTTCTTCTTTCTCTTCGTCTTCGCCATCTTTCCCCTTTTTTTCCCCCTTTTTCTTCTTTTTCTTTCTTTTCTTTTTCTTTTTTTTTTTGAGGGGACGAGAAGGGGGGGGGGAAGGGAAGGGGAAGGGAAAGGGGATTATTCGCGCAAAGGAACTTCAAACGATTCACCGTCATAGTCATTCTCGTATTTTTCATTTCGAATAAAACGAATTTGTAATAACACGTTAAAAAGGAAATTTGTTTTGAATCGTTCTCTTTCGATTCTTCCTTTTTTTTCTTTTTTTTTTTTTTTTCTTTTTTTTTTTTCTTTTTCTCGTTTTCTCCCGTTTCGTTTTCTCCACAACGATCGATCGTTCATTCCGCGAAACAATTTCTCTACAATTTGTTTTTATTTCAATCGTCGAAAGGTAATGAATAAAATAAAGAGGAACGAAGGCGCAAAGCTTTTCTCGAAGGATTCACATGTTCCTTACGTCAGTCGGAATAAAAAGAGAGAGAGATGATAAAAAAAAAAAAAAAGAAAGGAGGAGGAGAAAGAGAAGAAGAAGAAGGAGGAGGAGGAGGAGGAGGAAAGAGAATGATAAAAAAAAGAGAGAGCGAAAGATCTACCTGCGATATAGTCGAATCTCATGGCGCTTCCGGAAATGCTTTGTTTGGCCGCGGGCGGGTATTGAATGACGCGCGTTTCAAACTAAAGAAGCACTTCGTCAAAAGGCGATTCGGCTCACGGCGAGGAAACGCAAATAAAAAGAGAACCGATAGTTCTCGTACTAACAAGAGAGAAAAAGAGAGAGAGAGAGAGAGAGAGAGAGAGAGGGAGAGAGAGAGATAGCGTGTACGTATGCGTATATATAAATATATACGTGTAAGAGTGAGATAGATAGAATGGTTAGGGGCTTCTCGGCGAAGAAATTCGAGAAGCTGAAGAGGCAAAATGAGAGCTCGGTGCGGGCCTTTCGACGTGCAACGAATAAAATAGCGTACACACACGACGCACATATACACAAGTATATATATGTATATACATGTATACGCACACGCGTGTATAAGAGAGAGAGAGAGAGGGAGAGAGAAGGAGGGGAGATGTTTGACAAAGAATCGACCGTCAGCACTGTCAGTAACGACGAAGGACTCGTGTTACGTCACTGGCTGGCCCCGTTGTGCTTTTTCAGGACGGCCATTCAGAAGGTTTGCTCACAGTCAGCTTACAGTAAAGCGAACGAACGAGAGAACCTGGTAGGAGGCGAAAGGTTCTTTTGGATTCGTAAAGAGAAGAAGACATCTTTTGCTCTTGGCTCTTTAGTCTCTACCAGTGGGAGTGGCTTGAGAACTTGAAGATGCGCTCTCCTTTTTCTTTTTCATTCATCAACGTACGAGATTAAAGAGGAAAAAAGAATGAAGGAAAAAAGAAAAGAAAAAGAGGAAGAAGAAGAAGAAGAAGAGGAAAGAGGGGAGGAGAAGGAAAAAAGTGTGGAGAAGAAGATGAAAAAACCCTTTGAATAAAATTCGATATTTTATTCTATTTTATTTTATTTTATTTTATTTTATTTTATTTTTATTTTTTTTTCTTTTCCCTTGGAGATAGAGGACGCAAGGGAGGACGTAAGGGAGGACGTAAGGGAGGGATGGCGAACATCTCCTCAGTTATGTTCAGATTGAAGGATGGGAAATTGTTTGAAATATCTTTTTTTTTTGTTTTCTTCTTCTTCTTCTTCTTCCTTTTCTTTTTCTTTTTCTCTTTTATTTCAAATATTTGAAAGATTGTTTTGAATGAAATTCTATGATAAAAATATCGCGAGAAATAGGGAGGAAGAGAGAGAGAGAGAGAGAGAGAGAGAGAGAGAGAGAGAGAGAGAGAGAGAGAGAGAGAGAGAGAGAGAGAGAGAGAGAGAGAATAAAATTGATAACAAATAGAGAATTGTTTGTCTACTGATTTATTTATTTATTTATTTATTTATTTATTTATTTATCCTTTATGAGAAGACCAACATAAACCATTATGATTTGGAACATAGAAAGATCAATCGTAGAATACAATTTTGAATCGATATTTTTCTACGGCGCTTTTTTGTACGTGAAAAAAAGTGAGAAGAAAGAAAGAAAAAGAGAGAAAGATGGAAAAAGAGAGAGAAAAAGAGAGAGAGAGAGAGAGAGAGAGAGAGAGAAATTTATAAAAATTAAAAGAAAATCTATTATCGACGATGATAATTAATAAAATGAGAATTGGATTTCTGATCGATGATCGAAAAATATAAAATATTCCCATCGACTAAGAGACAAATATTTATCGTAGTAATAAACCAAAGCTTCAGAGTATACATATATACATACATACATACATATATATATATATCCTAGTTACTACTTCACGTTACAAACGTGAATATGTAATCGGAGTCCGGATGTTCACGCCCAGGATGTATATATGTATGTATATATATATATATATATGGATGAATGTATGTATGGATGAATGTATGTATGGATGGATGGATGGATGGATGGATGTCTTGAAACGTCTTGTAAGGTAAGAGAGTCTACCAAGGAGTCTCCCTTTCTTGAACAGAGAAACCCCAAAGAAGAGAAGGTGCAACCTCTCTGATTTCTTATCCACGAAAGAGAGAGACTAGTCTGATGCTAGCCGGTGCAGTTACTAACACTGCTATTATTATTATTATTATTACTACTATTACTACTACTACTACTACTACTACTACTACTGCTAGTACTACTTGTCACTCTGGTCTACGCCCACTTTTTTCTTTAATAAAAAGGAGAATCTTTTCTTTCTTCCTCTTTTCTCTCTCTCTCTCTCTCTCTCTCTCTCGCTCGTCTAACATGAATCGTCGAGGAGTTCGTTACAAGAAGTGGCTCTATTTTTGTCTCTTTCTCTCTTTCTCTGTCTCTTTCTCTATCTCATTTCAATAACACTGAACTTCCTGTCGACTAAGGATAACATTAACGTTCAAAAACGTTAACCGTTTTCCTTCTTTTTTCTTTTTTTTTTTTTTTTTTTTTTATTTTTTTTTTTCTTCTTTTTCTAAGACGTTCGTTAGTTAACCGTTAAATCGTGATAGAATCTTAAATAATTTTAACGAAAAGAAAATATATTTTTCTTTTATCCAATGTTATGTAATAATAATTTTAATAATAATAATAATTGATGATGATGATGATGATGATGATGATGATGATGATTTAATTTCTTTTTTTTAATTTTATATTCTTATATAAAACTTTGTTAATGCATTGATGTTAATTTATCGTAAAAAATTATTATATAAATAAATCTTATGCCCTTTTTTTATTAACGCGCATTTTGATTGCTTTTTGTTAATTATTATACAAATTATATATATAATATACATACATGTATATATGTATATATATATATATATATGTATATATCTCATGTAGGAGCTTCCCATGTCGAATCGCATTTAACCGATCTCGTGAGAGCCATAACTCCGCATATGGTACTTTTTCACTATATTCGATCATACCATAAAGGCCTATCATCTATCGATCAGGTAGATAGATTATATAGGGTGATATATAAATATAATAATAATCATTTTATAAATCGTTTCATCAATCGAAAATATTCCAAATTGTATGATAACGTTATAGTCCTTTTTTTTTCTCTCTGTCTCTCTTTTTTTGTCTTTTAAAATTCAACACGATTTATCCATTTATTTAATTTAACTATAATGATCATTAGAATGATTTGACGTTTTGCGTATATACTTTTCGATTATACGTTTTAACGGGGCAAACGTTTTTATTGTACAAAGTTATCGTAATCATTAAATCAATTACCAAATGATTTTAATTGATGAAAATATATAATTGATACGCTCCATGTGTATATATATATATATATATATTTTTTTTTTTATATCGAATTAATTAATAACAGTTATATGCATATAATATGTAAGCGCAATATTAATGTCTTAATGAAATTGTTCATTTTTAAGAAACAAATAATAATAATAATAATAATAATAATAATAATAATAATATAAGGATGATATAACCTGAGAGTAAAATAATTTAAACACCCTGTATATATCGATAATATATAAGTTTAGGTAGAAATTGGAGCTTAGAGCTCCTGACGAACTATGAGTACCTACCTACTTACTTACTTACTTGCTTGGTTGCTACTTCGACGCCGATTATCGAGCGAAACGCGACCATATGTTACTATTTTCCCACAAAACTTGTACCGCTTGTATTCCTTCCTATCGATAGAATAAAGTGGTATAGTCTGACGAGAGAGAGAAAGAAAGACAGAGAGAGAGAGAAAGAGAGAAAGAGAGAGAGAGAGAGAGAGAGAGAGAGAGGGAATAAGAGCAACAGGTAGTCGCTACGTCATTCTTCTAATCATCGGAACACGCGCTTCTCATCGCATGCACGATCGTTCTTCTAACGTCAAACTAATTGCCCGTGTATATATGGTGTCATCGTTTAACTGGCCACTGACGTGGGATATTCGATCCCTATCTTTAATATCCAATAATTTCAATTCGATCGAATCATTGTTATTATTATCATTTGATATTAGAAAATCTCTATGATGATATGATCGCTCGTTTGTTATTAATAGAAAAAGGATGAAAAAAAAAAAAAAAAAAAAAAAAAAAAAAAAAAAAAAAAGAAAAAGAAGAAGAAGAAAGATTATGAGATATTTATTGATAACAATTAAATCGGAAATTTTTTTTATTTCCATCAAAGGAAATTAATATTTAAAACAAAAGTGTTAATGTTATAAATAAATATGAATATTATTATCAACAATGCGTTTATATTAATTGAAAAAAAGAAACGTAATCGAAAACATTGATGGACATCCGTCAATGACGATTGAATCGGAAATTTCTTTTTTTTTTTTTTTCTTTTTTTCTTTTTTTTTTTCTTTTCATTTTATATTTATTACTTTAATTACCTTTTATTCATTTATTTATTTCTTTTTTTGCTTCGTTTTATTTCAATTATTTTAATTACGATCGCAATTCTTTTGTCCTTTTGTTTCTTTTTATTTGTTTTTGTTCGTTTTTTTTTTCTTTCTTTTTTTTTCCCCTTTTTTTTTCTTTTCCCTCTTATGGCGGGTATAGGGGTTTTCCGTCATTTTATTATTTCTTTTCTTTCTTTCTTACCTTTTACTTCTTCTTCTTCTTCCTCTCTTTTTTCTTACGGTAATAAAACACCCAACCATCTCACGTTCTTTAAATAATGTTTAAGTAAGTGTGGTGACAAAAAAAAAAGGTTTTGCAAGTTCGATCGAAAGGGTTGAAGATAGTAACTGCTAATACTCGACATATTTATTTATTTATTTATTTATTTATTTATTTATTGAAATCTCTTCGATTATCGGCGTTGATGAGAGGGTTGGGGAGATGGGGAGGGTTGAGGAGTTGGGGGTTTATTATATCGATAGAAAGATCTTTTCTCGGGATTGTGATTATGTGGCTTGACAAAAACAAAAACAAAAAAAAAAAAAAGAAAAAAAAAACGAAAAGAAAGACAAGAAAAATAGAAAGAGAGAGAAAGAAAAAAAGGGAGAAAAAAAAAGAAAAAAAAAAAAGAAAAAAGAAAGAAAAAGAAACTTTCTTGAATCTCTCCCAAGAGATTAGTTTTTATTGCAGGACAATAACCTTGAACAAGGTGTTCGAAATTGCTCTTAAATTATCTCTTAAAGAGAACAGTTTTTAATATTGCTTTTATGATTATTTTTCTTTTCTTGTTTTTTCTATTTCCTTTCTTTCCTTTTGCTTTTTTGTTTTTCTCTTTTCCATCGAATGCCCAGATTATTTATGATTTCAGACATTTATTCCTTTGACTTTTCTTTGTCCTTCTTATCATTCCTTTCTTTCATTTCCTTTTGTCCCTCCCCCCCTCCCGCTACCCCCCTCCCCCTCCCACCTACGCCACTCACATACATTTACTTTTTCTAACAGTTTATTCATAATAATAACAATAATAATAAGAAAACTTTCACTGTACGTCCGAATGTTATTTTTTAATGTTATTTCTTTTTCTTTCTTATACTTTAGTTTATATTCGTTTGTTACGATTAATACGTCAATGACGTGTTTATCGTTTTAAAGAATAAACTGTTTTAAAGGATTATGTCATTTAGTATAATGCGAAATCTAACGTGAATCATAATGTTATTATTCTCATTGATTTCTTTCTTTATTCACATTTATATAAAATACTTACGTCGAATATATGAAAATCATTGAACCATGAGTTGTGACTTTATTTGCTCGTTAAGTATTTTATTTGATATCAAAGAACGAGTGGAATTAAAAAAAAAAAAAAAAAAAAAAGAGAAAGAAAAAAAGAAAGAAAAAAAAAAAAGTGCAAAAAAATAAGTTGAAAAGGACGAACGATTTAGCTTGTCATTACGATTGTAATAGGTGTAATATAATTTTTATCAAGTATTGAAGCCTGGATTAGGTAATATTTGCGTAATTATAAGGGAACGGAGATTTTGGAGAAAAAGGAAAAAAAAAGAAATAAAAAAAAATCGAAAGACAAATAAGACGGACATTTTCGGTTTACAATCGGATTATATATATATATATATATATATATATATATATATATATATATGTATGTATGTATGTATATAACTGAAATAATGGTACTTTATCCGTGAAAGGGTTAAGATAGGATAGATTTGGACAGTTTCAAGCAAAGGGTAAGTAGTAACAGTAAATAAAAAAAAAAAAAATAAAGAAATAAAATGAAATAAAAAAAGTGGGAAAAAAGGAAAAATGAAAAAAAAAGAAAAGAAAAGAAAAAAAGAAAAAAGAAAATCTCATCCGCTTATATCCTTATTCGTTTGTGTACGTTCCTTTCACTTTTCTTTTTTTTCTTTTCCTTTTTATTTTTTTGTATTTTGTTAAAATTAATAGCCTATAGTACTTCTCTCGAAGTTACTTGAAGATCCTAACGTCCTTAAAATTACAGCGCCGTTGGACATAAAATTGTCAATGGAAATTTCTATTCGACGAGTTGCGATTAGTAAAAATTTTGATAGTAATGATATTAATAATGACACATCGTGTTCGTTGAAATTAATTTTTTTTGAAAGAAATCGAACTTTTATTTTTCCATTTCGAAAGACGATACTATTTATCGTATTATCTAATTAATATCAAATATTATATTCTTATAATATTTGATTGAAATCTAATAATCTCAATGAAATTATTTTTTATTGAGAAAAAAAGAAAACATTCGTAAAAGACAGATAATAATAATAATAATAATAATAATAATAATATTAATAATTATTATTATTATTATTTTTATTATTAAAACATATATATTATTAATATATTATATGATATAAAAAAAAAAAAAAAAAAGAAAAAAATAGTATGATTATTATCATAAATCTACCAGTAGCAAAGTTAGAAGATAAACGGAAGCTGTTGAATCCATTCACGAAGCCATGATTCATGCTTATGAAACCTATCAAAGAAGTACGAATCTCGACCTGGAAAAAGACAGTAGCACAGACAGTGAGAGAGAAAGAGAGAGAGAGAGAGAGAGAAAGAGAGGGAGAAGGAGAGAGAGAGAGAGAGAGAGAGAGATAAATAAAGGGAAGAAAGGGCGAGCACGTGTTCCTTGTATGGGAAGTTTCACACGAGGCTAGAGGATCGTTCGCGAATGCCTGTTAATCTAATCATTTACTCGTAATATATAATATGTAGTTGTATATATGTATATACACCATCTCCCTCTTTTTTTATTTCTCTCTATCTATCTATCTATCTATCTCACTTTTACTGATACACACAGAAACTACTCCTGGGGCATCGTCACGATGTCGATCTATTTACCCCTGGCGTGGCACGACATTTCGCAGCCGTGTCAATGCAACAACCCCCGTTGAGAATTCCATTATCGGTTGGACGATTTATACCCTCTTCTACCTTTTTATACACCTCCTACTCCTTTTTCCTCCTCCTCCTCCTCCTCCTCCTCCTTCTTCTTCTTCTTCTTATCCTCTTCTTCCTGTTACTCCTCCTACTCCTCGTTCCTCTTATTCCTCTTCTTCTTCTTCTTCTTTTTTCTTTTCCTTCTTTTTCGAGCAAAATGAGGTACCTGAGAGGAGGCATCGACGATAACGACGATGACAACGACTACAACGACGACGACGACGACAACAACGACAACGACGACGACGACGGAAAAAGGCGACGACGTGATATTCCTTCGAAAAACGAGAATGGATCCTTCCTTTCGTTCAGTCTCCATTTTATCCGTAATGCATGTCCTTTATAAGAAAGAGGGACGCTTCTTCTCCATCTCGTCGATATGGACGCGTACTATGATTTATGATTTCTTTTTATATTTTATATATCTTATCTAACGTCTATATGTGCATATATACATATATATAATATATACATAGAGGATAGGGAGTTTTATTTTTGTAAATAATCGAATTATTTTTTAAATGAGAAAATTATCTCCAATTTTTTATCTTTTTTCTTTTCTCTCTCTCTCTCTCTCTCTCTCTCTCTATATATATATATATATATATATATATATATATATATATATGTATGTATATTTAATTAATAAAATTAATATACATCTAACATATATAATATAATATATATTTAATAACAAATATATATTTATATATATTTATTTATATTAATTAAATAAATAAATATATATAAATATATATTTATATTATTTATTTTATTAGATTATATCTTACATATGCATATATATAAAAATATATACGTAGCGTATGAATCCAATTTTTCAAAACAGACGATTAATAAAAGACAGTCATCATTATTATTATTATTATTATTATAATTTTAAATATTATTTCTTTCTCTCTCTTTCTTCCTCTCTCTTTTTTATGCGTTCTTTATGGAAGATTAATGAAAAAAAAAAAATATATATATATATATATTAAGGTAAATCTTGTCGATTTGAAGAAAATTCAATTAATGAAATTTCAAGTGACACCTTTAAACATTTTTTCTATTGTCACCGGGGTTATCTATCAGGTGACGATGGGATCGGATAGAAAGATGGATAGATAGAAAGGGAGAGAAAGAGAGGGAGGGTGGGAGGGAGAGAGAGGGTAAAGAGGGTCGATTGGTGCTCGATCACCACGCCTTCGGGAAGACCGCCTACACTTCGATATCCCGCATGCGTGTCAGACAATGCGTCAGATGCAACCCAGAAACGATGACGTATTTTTTTTTTTTTTTTATAGAAGTCTCACAGGCTCGTCAAAAGGTACTCACTTACTTATATTATATTTACTCACGTAAATCCTTTTTTCCGGTCAATTATTCGACGCGTGAATTTTATTAATCGTCCTTCATAATAATCCAATAGTGTCGTCCTATCGTGTGTTATTCTGTTTCTCAATTATTTTTTTCTTTCTTTTTTTTTTTTTTTTTTTTTTTATTAATTCTTCTGTGTAATCTTTTTCTGATTAAAAAAGAAAAAAAAAAAAAAATGTTATCATGCAATACATTATCAGTGGAATTCTATTTTATTTTTAAACTTGCAAAAGCGTCGGGTGTTCAAATTCACGTTCAAATTTTATACGCGCGCGCATTTTTTCTTTTCTTTTCTTTTTTTTTTCTTTTTTAATTCACCAAAAATTATTCCACGAATCGTTATCGACGATTATACAAACGTAGAAGATAAACATTACAATTATTGTACATAGATAATAATAAATTATACGTCATTGAGATATTAGCGCAAATTTTTTCGAATGAAAATTGCCATTGATATTTTACCCGTTTAAAAATCGCTTCATTCATTGCAATGACAAATAATTCATTATGAGGAGATATGGAAATCAAGAGAATCAAAAAAGAAAAAAAAAAAAAAAAAAGAAAAAAAGAGAAAAAAGAAAACAAAAAGGAAAACGAAAAGAAAAAAGAAAATGTATTAACAATAAATTCTAACAAAATTCTCGAGTGTGAAACGACGCATGAACGATTACGTGCGATTGGAGATAATCGTCGAAAAAAAAAAAAAAAAATGAAAAAAAAAAGAAAAAAAAAAAAAGAAAGAAAAAGAAAAGAAAAGAATTATTCTTACCGATCGTCTAGAAGGAAGAGAGAAAAGGAGAGAAAAAGAAAAAGACAAAAAAGAAAAAAAAAGAAGAAAACAAAAAAAAAGAAAGAAAAGAAAAAAAGAATTAAAGTGTATCCACTCGAGAAAACTAAAGAATTCGTAACGTTGGACTTGACGAATGAAATCCCTCCTTGAGAATGAAATCGGCACGGCGAAAGTAGCCGACAATGGCACGACGGGAGTTCGCGTTATAAATATTTGTCTCGCGAAGCGGGTCTCTCTCGAGGGTGTCTCGACAAGTGCGAGGGGTTGGTTAAGGTTCTCTAGGTAAGACGGAGAACTTGCTGTTGGTAAAATATATAATGGTTATGCGAAAGAAAGAGAGAGAGAGAGAGAGAGAAAGAGAGAGAACCTGCGTGAATGAACGACACGCACGTGTTTATATACGGAAGGACTTCGTTGGTCCAAAGCCCTTCGGTACTTCAGGAAGAAAGAGAAAGACAAAAAAAAGACGTACACCTTCGCCAACAAATTCAGCCCGCATATCTTTGCCTCTTTGAAAAGTTGTGGGAAAATTTTCCTTGTGGGATTAAAAAGTCTGAAGTGTTTTATTTTCTTTTTGTTTCTTCCTCTTCTTCTTCTTCTTCTTCTTCTTCTTCTTCTTCTTCTTCTTCTACTTTTTTTCTCTTTGATTTTCTTTCCCTTTTTTTCATATAATTTTTTCATCGATTTTTTTATTACCCAAATAATACATCTACTTTACATCTACAGATATATAGATGATATTATTTATTATTGATTATATTTATTTATTTAATATTATAAATTGAATATAATTTGTATATTATCTATCGTATAAGTTACTATCTTATATTTAAAAAGCCAATTGAATCTTTTTAGAGACATTTTAAATTCCAATCTTTTCTTTCTTTTTCTTTTTTCTTTTTCAAATCTTAAAAAACATCCCAATTTTATATTTTACAATAATCAAGAAAGTAAGATATTCGAAGAAAGAAAATATATCAGATTGAAGAAAAGTGATAATAAAAAGAACAACAAGAATAACAACAACAACAACAAAGAGAAAAAAGATCATGTATATTCTAAATTACATGTCTAAAATATTGTAATAATTTACATCGAATATATCGATCGCATCGATTATATTCTTGATTAATGTTTGGGAAAAAAAGAAAAAAATGAAATAAAAAAAAAAAAAAAAAAAAAAAAAAAAAAAAAGAAAAAAAGAAGAAAAAAAGAAGGAAGAAAGCAAAAAAAGAAAGAGAGAAAAGGAAGAAGAAGAAGAAAAAGGCAGAAGGAAAAATCAAAAAGCAAAGGTACAAAAATAAATTCGTATCGCGTGACGTTCGAACGTGCAAAAAAAAAAAAAAAAAAAAAAAAAAAAAAAAAAAAAAGAAAAAAGGAAAAGGAAGAAATCAAAGAAAAAAAAGAAGGGGAAAAAATATTAGAAATTTCAAGCAATACTTAAGGACGCCAGTCTCACTCTCTCTCTCTCTCTCTCTCTTGGGATTAATATTTCGAGGTACGGCTCTCAACGTAAGGGCTAAAAGCGGTTCTCTCCCTTTCTCGAGAAAGGAATTGAACGTCTCTATATTCAGCGTTGATAATGGTAGCTCCTTTACGTTGGCAAGGACAAATCACTTAACACGATCTGCTTCTTCTACTTTCTCTCTCTCTCTTTCTCTCTTTCTCTCTCTCTCTCTTTCTCTCTTTCTCTCTCTCTCTCTCTCTCTTCATCTCCTCGAAATGACAAATTATTTTCCATTATCGTAACGCGAGGCAGTGATCGGAGATAAAATATGATGGAAATTTTCAACCGAGAAACGAACATAATTAATGCGAACGACGGATTATTATATCTTGATCGTTAAAAAAATTATAAAAGAAAAAAAGAAAAGACAAAAAAAAGAAAGAAATAATAACAGTAATACATCGAACGTAAATTATCGTCTGGCGTTCGCCTTTCTGCCCCCCTCACCCCACCCCCCAACCCCCCGAAATTTATTATTTTTATATTCCTTTCGTATCTTTTCTTTTTTCTTTTTCTTTTCTTTCTTTCCCCCCCCCCACACCCCTTTCCTTTTCGTTCTCTCTTCATCTTACTCCAATCGATTTCATTCCTCTATCTAACAATTATTTACAATTCATAACAAATCGTTTTATGGATATCAATATTATTATTATTATTATTATTATTATTATTATTATTATTATTCGAGTGAAGAAAAATTTGAATTTGAAACTCATTGAATTGATTTGACTGATTAAATCGAGAAAATACGAAAAAAGGAGGAGAGATTCGTCCTATACGGTAACAAATAAGTGAGAAAGAGATAAAGAAAGAAAGAAAGAGAGAGAGAGAGAGAGAGAGAGAGAGAGAGAGACCTTGATCCTAAAACGAAGGGTGAGTGTTTGCTCTCTCGGGGTCCCTCTTAAATCGGACAACCACTAAACTCATCGAGATATCACGAGGACGAAACGCGTACAAACATTCAAAGATCGAAGGAGAGAGATCCGTCGCGACATTTCCAGTTCCAGTTTTGTAAACGAGTAAAAGTGGGCCCCCCGTTCATAGGGACAGAGTTCTTCTCTATCTATGTGGTAGAGAATGGGTAATGTAGAAAAGGCTGGACGGGACGGGGTTGAAAGGGAGATTGGATGGAGGAGTGATGGGTGTTAGTGGTGGGGGTGGATATAGGGCTTTTTGAACGGACGACAGCATTCAATGTTTTATCGTGCATCTACGTTGGCTGAATGCCTTTCGAGAAGAGTAATGCCTTTGTGCTTCTCTTCACGTAATATAGTAGTAGTAGTAGTAGTAGTAGTAGTAGTAGTAGTAAAAGTAGAAGAAGAAGGAGAAAAGTAAAAAAAAAAAAAAAAAGAAAGAAAGAAAAAAATAAGGGCGTGGGAGGAGGAACGAGAGAAGTCTTCGAGTAAGTATACGAGACCGTGACTATTTTTGCTCGATGCTTCTCTCTCCCTCTCTCTTTCTCTCTCCTTATTCCAGTTTGAGAACGAGAAGGGCACAGGTGGTCCCTCTTTCGTACCTTCACGCATCACCAATTTCTTCCTCATTATCCACTGTAGGCGGGTCATTCAACGAGGAACCAAGGTTCTCTCCTTAGCTAATCCATTGTATACCTCTTACGACGCGACAAGGGTAGCTCTAATCTGACCCAGTAGAAACGAACTTTTCTTTTATTTTCTTTCTTTCTTTCTTTCTTTCTTTCTTTCTTTCTTTCTTTCTTTCTTTCTTTCTATCTATCTATCTATCTATCTATCTTTCTTTCTTTCTTTCTATCTTTCTTTCTATCCTCCTCTTCTTTTCTTTCCCCTTTTTGTTTATATCTAATTCACCGCGTTCTTAATTCGAACGATAAGAATAATAGAATTGAGTCTTATGCAGTTAGATGCAATCGATTAAAAGCAATTGAATTTTCTTTTCTTCTTCTTCTTCTTCTTCTTCTTCTTCTTCTTCTTCTTCTTCTTCGTTTAACGCAATGGAACGTTCAATTCCCCTCTTTTATTATACGACGCGAAGTCATCGGTCGTAAAGTTTAAATGACATGGAAACTTTAAGATAGGCAAGATAAAAGAGGGAGGAAAAAAAGAAAATAAAATAAAAAATGAAAAAGAACGGACAACGCGCGTCAACCCGATACGTCAATAACATACCCCTTAAAATGTTCTTTTCTAAATATGAATTAGATCAATAGGATCGAACGGGTTCTAGGTCTTAGTCCTATCCAATCGCAATGAACACGAGTAAGCACACGCGAAGTCACGTGTATCCTCGTGCTTCTTTTACTCTTCGCTTTCCGCTTTCCTCCTTCTTTTTCCGGGTTAAGTTCGCACCCTCTCGAGCACGCGCGCGCGATCGGTTCTATCAAGAAGAGAGAGAGAGAGAGAGGGAGAGAGAGAGAAAAAGAGAAAAGAAAAAGAAAAAAGAACGTCCTTTCGATTATCACGACTGTCACAAGAACGAACAAGAGGGGGATTACTGTTTCAATTTATTTACACAATAAGCTAGCGAACTGCGTCCGAGCATACGTTATACGTTTATATATAGGTCGGTATGATCGAGTACCTTCGCCTTGTCAGTCGCGTGCCCTTATTTACACAAATCTTTGTGCAAACTCATCCTTTCCCTTTAAAATCATTGCATGATTTTTCTACAAAACGATCGAGGCGCTCTATAAATGATACTTGCACGGTCGGTCATATAGTTCGTTACCATCGATCGATAAGTACGATACTCTGTATTATCATCGTGGTTTATTTAGCGGTAGAAAGGGTTGTCTGCGTTAAAGGGGTATATCTCTTTTAAAGATATCTAAAAATATTGCTTGGGAGAGAAATTTAATTAGAAGATATTTTTTTTTTTTCTTTTTTTTTCTTTTTTTTTTTTATTCTTTCCTTCGTTTTCTTTCATTTCGTAACAACGAATAGCACATTAATTTTCGAAATTGGGCTTCGCTTCCCGCTCTAACATTATATATATATATATATATATATTTTTTTTTTTTTTTGTTTTCTTACATCTAGATCTATCATTCGTTAACAAGCAAAAGGTCTGAACGTTCTCTATAATAAATCACACAAAAGTGTTTTTAATAAACGAAAAGTTAACGCTCACCTTTCGTGATTAATTAATACCACAAATACGAGGTTGCTACTTGAGGTGCTCGTTAATCTACATTTCGTCGTAGGAATTATCATATAAAGTAGACGTTGTTATAAGTTGCTTACGTTATTCGAGATTGTCTCTCTGTTTCTCTCTCATTCTCTCTCTCTTTTCTATTACCATAAAGATATATCATTTCGCTCGAGCAAAGTCGTTAATTGAATTAAAATCGAAAGATTTTTGATTTTCTCTTGGCAGATAGATACGATTTATTATTATCATCATTATTTATGAGAACGTATAGGAGAGAATTTTACTTGGTTTACGAAGATGGGCGGGGTCTTTTGACATTGGAATGCGATCGAATGAAATCTGATTTGCTACGTATGTAATGTACGTATATATGTATATCTTTTTCTATAATTCTTTTTTTTTTGCTTTCCCATGAAATCTTTATACATTATCTTGCGTCACCAAGTTACTTACTTACTTTACCCTGGGATTATCTGGGAGGGCAAAAACGATGGTTCCAACCATTTTGATTAAGAAAATTTCACGTCACGGATGAATAAAGAAATAGGATAAAACGGCGGTCAGTGTAGGAGGATAGAGAAGGATGGGGGTGGGGTTCGTTCGTTCATTCGTTCGATCGATCGATCGATCGATCGATCGATAGATAGATACTGGTGGGGATGAAGTGTGTAAATTACGCGATGGTAAATCAATGGTTTGAGTCAGTAATAGCTGGACGAATATGATGAACATGCGTGGGCGTTGAAGCGTAGAGTCCGAACCGTAAGATGGCCCGAAGGCTTGCTAGGGAGCACGGATTTCAAGGACGTTCAGTGCCCTCTTCGAGAATGAAAAATCTCTCCTTCGTTTGTGCACGTACACTTTGCGTTATTCGTCCCTTTCTCTCTCTCTCTTTTTTTTTGTATGTCTAAAAGGATTTCCGTGATTTGAAGTATAGCCTTAATATTTCGTTCATTAATCGCCGATCGTTTCAATATTGTCATTCGTCGATTTTCGAAAAATCCGAAGGCCAGCTTGTCACTCGTTCAACTTATCAGATTTGATTCGAAATATTTAATATCCTCTAAATTGAAACACATATATTATGAGAGATTCAAATAATAAATGAAATAATTATCATTGGACAATATTATTAATCGTTATCAAATTCCAATGTGCATTCAAGATTAAAGAACATTTTTTACATTTTTTTATTTAGATTCGTTCTTTGAAATTTAAACTTTTTCTCTTTTTTTCCTTCTTCTTCTTCTATTTTTTTTTTTTTTTTCGAGTCGACAGAAACTTCCGTCTCTGTCGCCTCGGGACGATCGAATAATCATTTGGCTTCTTCCACTTGAGAAGAAAAAGGAACACAAAGTCAGACGCTGTTTTACTGGCCGACTTGATCTCGATGGCCGTGAAGTCGATCAAATAGAAAACTTGTGGTACCGGCGCTTGAACATTGAAAAATTGATAAAAAGAAGAAGAAGAAGAAAAAAAAACAGAAGAAAAAAACGAAAAAAATATATATATATATATAAATTAAAAGGAACGAGAACAACAACAATAACAACGACAATGGAACAACAAAAACAAATAATTTTTGTTGAAAAAATAATAGCCTACAAGGAAAAAAAAAAAAATTAATCGGTTTACCTACCTTATTTTTTTTTCTTTCTCTATTCCCCCCTCTTCTCTCTCTCTCTCTCTCTCTCTCTCTCTCTCTCTGTCTGTCTCTCTTTCCGTTTAAATTTCCAGACTTTTCTGTAGTCGATTTCTCAGCTGTACGGATATGGGCTAATAATTCTTGAGAAAAAGAGTGAAAGGCTCGCTGACGTGTGCTTATGGCAACGAGAATTTATTACAACAAAGTTGCATTTGAAAAAAAAAAAAAAAAGAAAAAAACAAAGAAAAGAAAAGAAAGAAAAAAAAAAAAGAAAAAATAAAAAAAGAACGAAATATGACGATTGGCCGAATGATACATGAGAAGGAGCTTTTATACAGTAAATATTATCTATGTTACATGCCTTTTACAAGCGTGAGAATTTTTCTTAAAGTTATAACATGTTCGGAGTCCTTTCTCCTACTTCTTGTTTTTTCTTCTTTTTTTTTTTGTTTTTTAATCTCAATGAAAAATTAATAGAGCAAAAAAAAAAGAACGAGAAGATCCTTTGAAAGTTGATATTATTCTTTTTTTTTTCCTTTTTCTTTTTCTTTTTCCTTTTTCTTTTGTTGATTTACGAAAGAGACTATACAAAAGTACAAAAAAATGTTCGTTTTCTTTCATCATTTTTTTTTTTCTTTGCGTATAACGATAATAATAATAATAATAATAATAATAATAATAATAATAATAATATTAATATTAATATTAATTATTAAGAAGAATTATTGAAAGCGATTGATTTCGTATACATCAGCGATGGCGAACTCGTAGATTTTTTTTGAAAATTTAACGAAAGTTTTGTGAATTATTATAGAAAAAAAAAAAAAAAAAAAAAAAATTATCACCTCAAAAAAAGATCTCAAGATTTGATCCCATTTTATTATTTCTTTCTTTTCCCTTTGTTTTTATAACATTGATTAGAAAAGTATTAAATATTAGAATTTATTTTATTGTCATTCAATTTAAATTATTCAATTCGTAAATAATCGACGCAACAATTAATCGAATGCAACAATTTCTCTCGATTCGATTTTGAGCTTAAACGCGCCACGAAAATATTAAAAGAGAAGGAAAGAAAAAAAAAAAAAAAGAAGAGGGGAAAGGGATTGGGGGTGGGGGAGGGAAACAGAAAAAGAAAAAAAAAGAGAAACGAAAGAAAGAAAAAAAGAAAAAGAAAGAAAAAAAAAGAAAGAAAACGTTCGCGCCATCGCTGATACGTATGAATGAGGAATGACGAAAGGTGAGCGCGAAAAAAAAAGGAAAAAAGGGGAAAAAAAGGGGGAAAGAAAAAAAGAAAAGAGAAAAAAGAAGAAGAAAGAAAATCAAGAAACGATATGAAAGAAAGAAAGAAGAAGAAGAAGAAGAAGAAGAAGAAGAGGAAAAAGAACGATAGGAAAAGCTCGCCATATTGAACATATTATTTCTGATATATATCGAGCTGAAGGGTGAAGGGGGGGGGCGTGAGGGGGAGGGGAATAGACTTTCGCAAATTTCTTAATTCGATTAGGTCTCTCGAAGGGAACGATACTACGTTATAAAGTTCGCGCTGAAAGGTCGTTCGCCGTAGAAGAAGTTCGTTCGGCGCGAATTACACGGTGGCATCGTTACGTAGCAAGAAAAAGGAACTATCTCGAAAGGTTGAGGTAATGAGGAAGAATGAACTAACGTGTTCTAAAACGATACGAAAGAAAGGAAAAAAAAAAAAAAAAAAAAAAAAAAAAAAAAAAAAAAAAAAAAGGGGAAAAAAAAAAAAAAAAAAAAAAAAAAAAAAAAAAAAAAAAAAAAAAAAAAAAAAAAAAAAAGAAAAAAAAAAGAAAAGAAAAGAGATTAAGAGACAGAGATAGATTGATTAGACGCATTAAGATAATTCTAAAAAGATTCGTTTCTCGTCAATTTGAGATACATACATACATTCATGAATGTAAATACATGAAGGAGACATTTTAAACGACTAATAGTGTTTGCGCCGTTCCCAAAATACAATTAATAATTCATTTTAATTAATTCGTTCGTTAAAATAAACTCAACTTAAACTCAATTCGATTCGATTCGATTCAATTTGATTCGACTCGAGTCAATTCAATAAAAACTCAATTCAATTCAATACAATCTTAATTGTAACAGTAAATATTAAACATTAACATTAAAAACGTTAACATTAACTTAAACTTAATTTCTAAATTAATATTATATACTTAATTTAAAAGTAAAGCGTCGAAAACGCTGCCGTGACAAGTCGGTAAATGTTCGGTCGCAGCTGCGGAGCCTTCTTCTATCGAGAAAGAAGAGCAAAGGAACAAAGAAAAAAGAAAAAGAAACAAAAAAAAAAAGAAAAAAAAAGAAAAAAGATTGAAAGAAAGAGAGATAGAGAGAGAGAGAGAGAGAGAGAGAGAGAAAAAGAAAAAGAAACGGCAAAAAAAATCAATCCAACGAATTCTTCTACTTTCTTCTCTTATTTGTTCTTTGTCTTTTTTTTTTCTTTTCTTTCCTTTTTCTTTTTTTTTTTTACACGCGTTCGACAAAAGAGACAAAAATTAACGAAGACAAAAAATCGATCCTACGAACTCGTTTTCTGCTTTTTTTTACGTTCGATGAAGAGAAAAAAAAAAAAAAAAAAAAGAGAAAAAAGAATAAATAAATAAAACAGATCAATCTCGAACGAATTCTCTATATTTCTTTTTCTTTATATTTGATGTTTGATAAAAAAAAAAAAAAAAAAAAAAAAAAAAAAAAAAAAGAAAAAGAAAAAGAAATCGACTGTACGAATACTTCAATATCTTTCTTTCTTTCGCGCAATCGGATAAAAAGAAAAAAGAAAGGAAAAAGATATTTTCCATTTCCCCCCCACCCCCAAAAAAAAAAAAACAAAAAAAAAAAGGCTCGGGCAGCTGCTACTCTCATTTCGTATTAACCTCTTCATCGCAGAAGCGTCATCTCCGATATTTATTACATTTCATCTAATCAACGTATTAACGTTCGCCCCCGTATATGCACGTATTTTCTTTTTTTTCTTTCTTCCTTTTTTTCTTTTTCTTCTTCTTTCTCTTCTTCTTCCTTATTTTCTTTTTTCTTTTTCCTTTTTTGTTTCTATTTTTCCTTCGAGATACGATAAAGAAAGAAAGGAAAAAAGGAAAAGAAAAAAAAAAAAGAAAAAGGAAAAGAAAAAGAAAAAAAAAGGAGAGAAAAGAAAGATGTGCAAAGAAATCGATTAAATTACACAAGGAACGTCGTCCGAATAACTATTGTCTATTTAAGAAACAAACATTATTATTATTATTATTATTATTATTTCTTTTTTTTTTTTTTCCTTTTTTTTCCTTTTTTTTCTATCTCATTTTGCATCCTCTGTCCTTTTATCGTTCTCTAACGAATTAATTAACGTCCATCTCGTTTAATATTATTTTCTTTTTATAAAAGTATATATATATATATATATATATACTTTTTCATTTTTCTTTTCTCCCTTAATAAACCAAATCAAATCAATTTAATTCTCGTAAAACAGGATCGATGCAAATATAGCCTTCGAGAGTCCAAAAAGAAGAGAGAGAGAGAGAGAGAGAGAGAATAAGAAAATCAGAGAGAAAGAGAGAAAGTATGAGAGAGAAAGAGAGAGAGAGAGAGAGAGAGAGAGAGAGAATAAGAAAATCAGAGAGAAAGAGAGAAAGTAAGAGAGAGAGAGAGAGAGAGAGAGAGAGAGAGAGAGAGAGAGAGAGAGAATAAGAAAATCAGAGAGAAAGAGAGAAAGTATGAGAGAGAAAGAGAGAGAGAGAGAGAGAAAAGAATCGTTTCGAATAGGCGGCTAGCATGCAAAGCGATCATCGACGAAGGTCACTCTTGTACATACTTAAGACAAAATAACGTTAGAAAAGTTTATGATACTTTCTCTAGAATCAACTTTTTGTAAGGGACAACTTTCTTTTTATCATCGATCTCGCAATCGATCGATCGATCGGTCGATCAATTGTCAAAAGTCCAATATATTTCAGATATTTTGATGTCTTAAATAAAAAAGGAAAAAAGAAAAAACGAGAGGAAGAAAAAAAAACAAAAAAAAAAAAATAAAAAAGAAAAAAAAAGAAGAAGAAGAAGAAGAAGAAGAAGAAAAAGAAAAATTTCGATCGCTTAAAAATTATATTCTGTGAGGCAGTTGAGTTGGCAAGAAAACAAAAAGGAAATAGTAGTAAAAAGAAAAAGAAAAAAAATTAGAAGAAGACAAAGACGAAGAAGAAGAAGAAGAAGAAGAAGAAAGAAAAAAAATTAATATAAGAAATCAGTCGTTGCGTATCTCTCGTTAAACTCCCTGTCGATGGAAGACACAAATCTTTTTTTCTTTTTTTCTTTTCTTTTTTTTTTTTTTTTTTTTTTTGGTCAACAAACACACACAAACACGAGCATCAAAGAATAGGATCTATACGTATAGTAAATCGCATTTTCCGCGCTCATTAAGCGTTAAGCGAGAACTTTAAATAAATATGATAAAATGTATCATTGAAAAAAAGAAAAAGAACAAAAAAAAAAAAGAAAAAAAAAAAAGAAAATAGAAAAAAAAATAAAAGAAAAAGAAAAAAGAACTAATGCTTCCATCAACGACAACGGTCGTTCAAACGAAAATCATGTTCGCTTTTTTTTTTTTTTTTTTTTTTTTTTTTTTTACTTTTTAATAAATCTCCCCCAAGGGAAAAAAAGGCCTTCCCCTTTTCTTTCATATCCATCATCTTTCTTTTCGATTCTCAGAGAGCCAGGAACTTCATAAGCGCGTCGTAGATCAGTCTAGGATCTATGGTACCATCAGCGGTGTATCTAACACCTCTGAGCGAGCCATCGTCATGACTGACGACGCCATATTCACCAACGATGAAACCATCAGGTGTCCTTTCTTCAACTCTGTACTTGTGATAATTGCGACCTTCCTCGACGTAACCAACCTTGTGGCCATCTTCAACGTCCGAAGAATTTGGTGCCTCGGTTATAGTCAATTGGGGACCATAAGCTTTGCCATTGCTACCGACACTGACCGATTCATCGACCTCATAATTTTCCTCGTCAGGTTCATCACCTGACACGTGTTCGTTTCTTCTAATCAATGGTTGCCCTTCCGAATCATATAATTTGCTAGGTTCGCCATAGGTCTTAGATGGTTGGGAATATACTTTGGCCGGTTCGGAATAGATCTTCGATGGTTCCGAATAAACTTTCGATGGTTCACCATAGATTTTTTCAGGCTCGCCATAAACCTTAGACGGTTCTCCGTATACCTTAGCTGGTTCACTATAGACTTTGGCTGGTTCGCTATAAACCTTCGATGGTTCACCATAGACCTTAGCTGGCTCGCCATAGACTTTTTCCGGTTCACCATAAACCTTCGAAGGTTCGCTGTATACCTTAGCGGGTTCACTGCTATATTGTCGGGACGATTTGAAACCTTTCGACGATTGGCCGTATTTCGAATTGGCTCTATTAAAGTGAGAACCCTCGTAATGTCTACCGGCTTTCCTACCCTGAGGCTGTAATTGTTCCGAATCTATTTCCATTGGTTCCTCGTGTATTTCATGCGGCTCAGAATTCTCCTCGGATAGTTCATAATTTTCTTCAGTTACCTCGGCTGTACCAGATAGATTATCATTATCCAATATAGTACTGCTTTCCAAACGTTGCTTATCGGACGATCCATATACCGAGGTATGTTTGCTCGTTGTTCTTGGAGTGATCGATCCACTCCGATGACGCCAGCTTGTTCTCGGCAAACTCTCGTCGACAGTGAATTCGCTTCTATTTGATTCC
>NC_062197.1:2572838-2575338 GCF_912470025.1 Vespa velutina | reverse complement strand
GCAAACAATAGATCTGAATAGTATTATTTCGACTGTGAGAGTAAGAGAAAATATAGTGAATGACAAGAAGAAGAAAGAAAAAGTAGATGTGTGTATGTATGTGTGTATAGATACATACATACATACATACATACATACATAGATACACACAGATACCTAGTAAATATACAGGTCGTAGTGTCAGAATCATTTCGATGTCATAAATCATCATAATATCGTAATGGCAAAGGTATCCGATTTTGACCGTGAGAACTCGTTGTACTCCTTTTTCGATTGTTAATTATTATTCGACTTTACTTTTCCTTCTTCTTCTTCTTCTTTTTCTTCTTTTTCTTCTTTTTCTACTTCTTCTTCTTCTTCTTTTCTTTTTTTTCTCATTTAAAATACGAGAGAAGGAGAAGTTTCCTCTTACACGATCCACGTTTATGGAAATTACATTTTGTTATCTCTCTTTCTCTCTCTCTCTCTCTCTCTCTCTCTCTCTCTCTCTCTCTCTTTCTCTCTCTTTTTCTCTCTCTATCTCTCTCGGATACAAGACTGGCGCCAAGATCAGAAAGAATTATTATTGATCTCCGCTCTCTTTTTTTTTCTTTTTCCTGTTACCGTCGAACTTAATAGCATCGAACATCGGCCTTTACTTAAAATCCACCACCGTTTCTCATTAGCATCCGAACGAAAAAGAGAGAAAGACGAGAGAGAGAGAGAGAGAGAGAGAGAGAGAGAGAGAGAAAAAAGAGAGAAAGAAAAGAGAAGAAGAAGAAGAAAAAAAACGAGCGTGAATCGTGAAGGAAAAAAACGAGGAGTTTAGTCGAGTAATTTATTTTTGTTTTCATTTTTCTCTTCTTCCTTTTTCCCTTCTTTTTCTTTTTCTCATCTTTTTTCCCCTTCTTTTTCTTCGCAAACGATAAAGAAAAATAATAATTAATTATTTCACAGGTAAATAATCGATAAAAAATAATAATTTTTTTTTGTCCAATGATCATTTTATACGGAAGAAACGTGTTATTACATATATATTATAATATCGTCTTATCGTTTACACGATAATGTAATAATATTCAATATTATAATGAACGATTATATATATATATATATATATATATATATATATATTGTTCTTTAGTTTTTTTTTTGATTTCTTACGAATTAAATTAAATCTACCACCCTTTTTTTTTTTTTTGAAAATTATTCTATAACATATATATATATATATATATATATATATATATATATATATATATATTTCTTTATTAATTTTCCCGATTCTCAATTAATTCCTTTAATATCCTTTATTCATACGATATTAAATTATCTTAACATATTGCAAGTATACATCGATTATTATTTATTTGAAAATAATAATCCATTCATGCACCTCTTGAAGTTATTATACCATCGTTAATCTCAACGTTAACAATGTATATTGTTAATGTTACACGTAAAAAGCAAATAGAAAAAATAAAGAGAGAAAAATCCGGAGGGTGGTGGGGGAAGGGTAAAGGAAGGCAAGAGGAATATAGATGGGACGGGTAGAGGAGAGGGCGAGGGATGGAGGGTTAGGAGTTTTCGATAAAACGTTCCTTCCTCGAACATTTCTGTCTGGTTATAAAATTTAATTTATGTTCTTATTACGTGATACCCGGCCACTGGAAACAGAAAGGAAGAAGGAAGAGGATAGGCGAACAAAATAAAAAGAGAAAGAGAGAGAGAGAGAGAGAGAGAGAGAGAGAAAAGTTCACGAGAATGTTTATGCGCGAGGCCGACTGCATAAAATCCATGCCGTTAATAATTTAAAGGCGTCGGGAGAGTTCGTTTTTATTGTCGAGTTCGTCCGAGAGGTCCGGCTTCTTCTTTCGTTGAGAGGAAGAGAATACAAAGAGAGAAAGATAGAGAGACGAGAGAGAGAGAGAGAACGTAACAACTTTGCTACTTCTGGAAGGTCGCGCAGCTAAAATCGAAGTCATTGCCTAGATCATAAATCTTTTTTTGCTCCTCTTTTCTTTTGTTTTTTTTCTTCTTTTCTTTTTGATCCGTTTTTTTCCTTTTTTTCTTTTTTTTTTTTCTTTTTTTTTTTTTTTCTTTTTTTTTTGATAAATAAAAAAGCGACCTGCGAGTTTCGTCAAACTCGTTGATGAAGTTTCTAACGTGATCATCGCACTTCTTCTTCTTCTTCCTACTTTTTTTCGTCTTTTTATAATAGAATGATTCGCGAAGAAAAAAGAAAAATAAATAAATAAATAAATAAATAAATAAATAAATAAATAAATATAATTGATTTATCATCGTCAAATAAATTAATGAACACGATGTCCATCTAATTCGATTTGTCCATTAGAATATCGACATATCGTTATGGCACATACGCGTAATATCGACCAAAAAAAACAAAAATCATCAGTAAACAATCAGTAAACAACATACGTTCTTTTGTTGAAAAAAAAAAAAAAAAAAAAAAAAAAAGAAAAAAAAAAAAAAGAAAAAAAAAGAACAAGAAAAAAGA
>NC_062197.1:2564736-2572638 GCF_912470025.1 Vespa velutina | reverse complement strand
GGACTTGTATCTGCAGATCTTTACTTTTCTTTCTTTTTTCATTTCTTTTTTTTGTCTTCTTTCTTTTTTCATCTTTTTTTTTTTTTTTGTTCATTTTGAAATTTCATTAGACGTCTAATACGATTTTCGTGATTAGAAATAATTTTCTTTTTTTTTTTTTCTCTCCTTCTTCTTCTAACAAGTACAAGAGTAAGTAACAGTAAGAGTAAATAACAGGGTAAAAAAAAAGAAAAAAAATGAAAAAATAATTGATTCGACAATGTATTCGCATGTAGGATAACAAATGTAATGGATAAAAAATAATTCAAATCGGAAGTTTTGACGACAACGTCATTTAACTGGGAACATTGTTAATAATTAAAATTAGATATGGACGATTCAAAAAAAAAAAAAAAAAAAAAACAAAAAACAAAAAAAAAGGGAAAAAAGAGGGAAAAGAAAAAGAAATTGTCACATTTGTTCGTTACGAAAGAAAAGAAAAAAAAAAAAAAAAAAAAAAAAAAAAAAAAAAAAGAAAAGAAAAGAAAAGAAAAGGAGAAAGAAAGACAAAATGAAATTAAAAAGAATATATCGTAGCGGAAAGAAAGATGGATAGGTATATAGATAGATAAATGGATAAGATAAAGATAATTAGATATATTGAATGATAAAAAAAAAAAAAAAAAAAAAAAAGAAAAAAAGAAAAATATCGGCAGGACAATCAACGTGCATTGATGTTTTATATGGAATTCGCGTGGGTACGAGAGATAGAAACTTTGAGATGAGATCGATCTTTTACGATATACATATGCGTATAAATATGTACGTATGTTACGTACGTATATATGTATGTATGTACAAATGTATAAACATATATATATATATATATATATATATATATATGTGTCGGTGTATGTTATAAACAATATGCAGGTGCGGCACAGTTTGCGTTTTTAAGGACAATCGCGCGAGTCCGTCATCATCAAGGAATCACGGATTTGTTTGAGGAAGAGAGTGGGCGCCGTGAACGTATTTTGTTTTTTATTCTCTTCTTTTTTTCTTGCTTTATTTCTTCTGTTTCTTTCCTTTTTTTTCTTTCTTTTTTTTTTTTTCAACTTTTTAATACCCTCGCGCCCCCGTTTCAATGTCTTTTATAATGGTCGGTTGGTTGATTACGCGTCAGATCGAAATGACGAAATCATAACAAGCGAGCTTTTATGATTCAAACGAATTGGATTTATTGTGTTACGTATCTGTATAAGTGTCTCGACCTATTCGTTTACGATTAAACAATTTTTAAGAATTAAACAATCGCGACTGAGATGGATCGATCGATCGATCAATCGAACAAAACTATAAATAAAATTTGTAAAAAAAAAAAAAAAAAAAAATGATATATCGATCGATATGTATCATATTATTTATATAAAACCGATTTTAATTTTTCTCTTTTTCTTTTTTCTTCATTTAGGATTAATTAATCGATATATCGACGTATAATAAATCGACTGATCAGTATCATTGTGTCATTCATAGATTTTTTACGAATGATAGATATAGGATAATTCTATGTATATGTATATATATATATATATACGTATATATCTGTATTAGATAATTAATTGATTACATTTCATTTACTACAAACATATTGATTAACAAAAGTTAAATTCAACTGGACAATCGATTGAAAATAATTTTTTTTCTTTTTTTTTTTTTTTTTTTTTTTTAATTTAAATAGAATCTAGAGATAGAACCTACTGAAATATTGTCAAATCTGTGAATACTTTCGTAACAAAAAAAAAAAAAAAAAAAAAAAAAAAAAAAAAAAAATGAGAGAAAAGAAAAGAAATTTAATTTAATCAATAAGAAATAATTTTCTTTTCGTTCTTTTTTTAACTATAACATATACGATTAATAGTAGCTTAAAAAAAAAAAAAAAAAAAAAAAAAAAAAAAAGAAACAAATATCTACAAGTTTCGATATATAAAAAAGAAAAACTATCGAAAAATATCGTGAAATCTCTGATAACAAATTATTCGATAAATTCAATCGAAAATCTCTTTACGATCAAATTATGTTCATTTATAAAAGGATTAATAATTTATCGAAGGGTGGAGAGATAGAGAAAGAGAGAGAGAGAGAAAGAGAGAGAGAGAGAGAGAGAGAGAGAGATAAAGAGAAAGAGAGAGGGAAATACAGGAATGAGTAAGCATTTCGTTTAACGGGAAACAATCTCGTTCAGTTAGGAAGCCGTAGAGCAGACGTACGTATAAAGTTTAAGCACGCGATCATGGAATCGTACGAGTTGCCATGTTCTCTCGAGTAAATAAATGACAGGAACAACATCAGGTTCTGAGGAATCTGCGAAAGAGCGGTCCGATCAAGGTCACCAGTTCTCTCTGGGCGTGGTAGACGCAGGAGTTAGGTGTGCTCTTTCTTTTCCCTATATGTCGTCCAACTCGTTTGCCCAATGTAAGCAACTCTTTTTCGAATCTCGCTAATTGTCCTTTGACATTTTCATACAGCCGAAAGAAAGAAAGAAAGAAAGAAAGAAAGAAAGAAAGAAATCGCTTAAAATTTTCTAAACAAAAATTAAATCGATTATGGAAATTATTTTTAAATACGTTTGACATATATGAAATATATATTAATCATTTATGAATATCGGGGACATTGAATGATATTAAATAATAAAATGAAATATTTGTATACAATTATTAAATATTTATATAATAAATAAATAAATAAATAAATAAATAATTAAATAATTAAATAAATAGATCGCCCTAAGTTTTTTTAACGAGGGCGATCTATAAAAATAATAATTATGTAAATTATATCAAGATGTTGGATTTATTACATACACTTGTATATTTCACAGATACATATCGTATAGAATAAAAAAAGTTCGATCGCGAAGAAATTTATTCTTTCGATGATTATTTTATAATGATAACATTTATTTTTCTTTTTTTTTTATTTTTTCCCCTTCAAAATAATAACGATAAGATGATAAAAGTTACGTATAGTCTCGCGTTAAAATATATACAAATAAATTTTGACCAAGATAAGAAGTAAAATTTTCGAAGTGTAATCGATGTAATCGAATAATCTTCGTATTTACATTCTATTAGCCAGTTTCTAGAATAATCGCAATACTAAAATGCGAATGTGCAATGGTATGAACTTAGATATGGAATTATTCGATTGAATAGAAATAAACGACGATTATCCCTCCATGACAGACGATTTGCATAAATATAATATTCTAAGAAAGGTTTATACTAGGTTGGATAAGTTCAATTCTACTTTAAGTACATTCTCTATCTTCGACTTGAACGAACTTCCATTGGAGACGTGCAATGCGATCGAATCGTAATTCACGCGTTTAATCTCCGTTTGAATAAAGGGAATAGAAATGTAGGAAGAAGCGTGGGAACGTTCTGCTTCGTTCACGTTTAAACAATCGAACGTTTAAAAGAAGAACGAGAAAACGATTAGAAATTCCATAAACTCCATCGTAACATTACCGATCTATAATAGTAAATATTCCATATATAAATATGTAATACAAATTGAATATGTTATGTATAATAATATAAAAATTAAATAAATATTAAAAGGATTATATCAAGTATATGAATGTATCAAAAAAAAAAAAAAAAAAAGAAAAAAGATAAATATAAAAAATAAAATTAATATCGTTGAAAAAAATAATACATACATATATATATATATATACATATACATATAATATTTTCTAATGTCATGGTCGTATCATCCATTAAATCATTAATTACTATAATAATTAATACAATATAAATTTGTTTTCCTTTACTTAAAATTGTCCACTTTTTTTTTCTTTCATCCCCCAACTATTATTACTATTATTATTTTTGTCTTTTTTGGTGACAAGGTTACTGGTTTTTTCGGTTCATTTTTTTTCTTTTTTTTTTTTTTTTTCTTTTTTTTTTTTTTTAATGTCCCACGTTCGCTCGATCGAGAACAGAGCGAAAGTTTAAACTAGCACGCGTATACGTATACCGATACAATGCTTACACAATTTACAATGGCGTAATTTCGTACTCTCGGACCGTCACCGTAATAAACGTTTCACTCCACCCACATAGCCTGGGATTTTGTGGCTATGTGTATAAGAGAGAGAGAGAGAGAGAAAGGGGGGGGGAGGAAGAGAGAAAGAGAGAGAGAGAGAGAGAGATGTACATCACGTGAAAGTCCTATTAATAATAATATCGTTCCTTTGTTCGCACCCTTCTTCGATCATTCCTATCGATCATACTTCATTCATTGTTACCTTTCATTCTTACTTCATTTTTCTCGATAATTAATCCTCTTGATTCATTTTTTTTTCTGTTCTCTTTTTTTCTTTTTTCTATTAATTTTTTTTTCTTCATTCTTCTTTCTTTCCCTTAATCAAAACTACGTTTACCTATCGAACGCTACGTCGTTTATATTTTTCCTTCATTCTCTCGATGTTTTTCTATACGATAGTAAAAAAAAAAAAAAAAAAAAAAAAAAAAAAAAAAAGAAGGAAAAAAAAAAGAAGCGTTAAACATTTTCTTCAAATTATTATCATGCATTTCGTAAGAAAATGAATAAATTCAATTAGATGATTGGAAAAAGAAAATAGTACAAGATAGAATATCTTTTGAAAAGATTTTCGAAGAAAACAAATTTTAATCCGTTCGAGAGAGATGTAGTGTTAAAAAAAAAAAAAAAAAAAAAAAACAAAAAAAAAAAAAAAAGAATTAAAAAGAAATGAAAATTTATAACCCCCCTCTTTCTCCCCTCCCCCACCCTCTTTTTCACATTTCGAAATTAAAATAAACCATAATTCGTGGGAGTTAAGATCAAGATGACAACATTTGGATTTTTTTTTTTTTTTCTTTTTATTTCCTCTTTTCTTTCCTCTCTCTCTCTCTCTCTCTCTCTCTCTCTCTCTCTCTCTCTCTCTCTCTCTCTCTCTCTCTTTCTCTCTCTATGCAATTGACACATACCTTTTCGTTCTAATTTCCTCCCTTTCATCGTACGTAAAGAATAGATACGATCTTCCGTTATGGACAGAGGTGAAAACGTTCCGTAACGGATTCTTTCTCTTTGGTATTGAATAATCGCAATCTCATACGTAAGTAAGTAAGTTAGTAAGTAAGTAAGTTAGTAAGTAAATAAGTTAGTAAGTAAGTAAGTGCGTATATTATTATCTACATATTAATGTATATTTATGTACGTACGTACGTACGTAAGTAAGAAAGAGAATGAAAAATAAAAAAAAAAAAGAGAAAAAAAGAGAAAAAGAAAAAGAAAAAGAAAATTAAAAATAAAAATAAAAATAAAAATAGAAATAAAAATAAAAATAAACAGGATAGCTCGACAAGAAAGTAATGGACGAACACGAACGAGATCCGAAAAGTATTCGGGTCATTGAGTAAGATCGAGACGCCATAAAATCGGATGCGCATCATTCTAATGACTTCCTCCACGTGCGTGGCCATATACATACATATGTACATAATATATATATACATATATATATATATATATATATATATATATATATATATATATACACATTAGATGTTTAAAATATTATAAAAGAATCAATCTGATTCCTGTATATTCTTTCATATATATTACGAACGAAGAAAATACAAACAATTCAATTAATCTCATTAACAACGTGAAAATGGATTTTGGAATTATTAATTGTACGTTGATTATATTTTATCTTATCTGTCTAATTTTATTATTATTGTTCTTATTATTATTATTTCTTTTTTCTCTTCTTTTTTTTTTTTTTTTTTTTTTTTTTTTTTTCTTTTTTTTAGCTTATTCGTAAAGCAAAGATTTCTCTTCGAATTTCTTTTTTGCTCCTTTTGTTTTTGTTTTTGTTTTTTCTTTTTTTTTTTTTTTTTACCTTTTATTTTCTTCTTATAGAAGTAAATTAAAACACTTTCTTATACCCGTATTTTAATCGATATTTCATTGAAATTAATATAAATATTATAAAAGATAAAGATTTTATGCGAACAACAAGTTATACATAATTCAATCAATATACGATTTAAATTAATAATATTAATTAAACGAAAGTAAAGAGAGTGAAAGAGAGAGAGAGAGAGAGAGAGAGAGAGAGAGAGAGATTGGTTAACTCGTTAATCTCTCTCTCTCTCTCTCTCTCTCTTTCTCATATCCTACTAATTTTACCAGGGATACTATTTAATGTACTTTGAATGACCGGATAAAGTAGTCATTTATTAATGATGTTAATGATTATATGCATTGACGTAGATGGTATAAGAAAATCATATCATTAAGGTAAGAGTATTTGCTTGCTCGATTAGATCGTATTTCTACTGATCATTAGTATTTCTTTAACACGGATCTAAATCAATGATTCACTCGAATCTTACGAGCGTATATCTTTATAAATATAACTTTATTCATTTCTTTCTTTCTTCCTTTCTTTCTTTCTGTTTTTTCTTTTCTAAAAAAAAAAAAAAAAAAAAAAAAAAAAAAAAGAAAAAAGAAAAAAAAAGGAATAAAAAAAAAATTAATTACTTATTGAAACAACGAGCAAAAACTCTCAAGAGAATTACGTACCCTATATCTTATCTATTTCGCATCATAAAATTCTAATGAAAGTTTTCTAAAAAAGGTAATATTTCTCATGGAATTTCTTCGTAATTTTTTCCTTCGTTCCTAATCGAACGAGTAAAAACATTCAATTGCAACGTACATTACATAATATTTTTAAAAACAACGAACGACAAAATCCTAATTAATTTTTCTTTTATCTTCCGTCTTTCAATTTTCTTTTCCTCCCTTTGCTTTTCTTTTTTGTTCTCTTCTCTCTTTTCTAATCTCTCCACGCGTTCATCCAAAATGAAATAACGCATATTATCAGAAATAACATAGTTTGATAATATTGGACAGATTTTAAGAGACACATAAGTAATTAATTAATTATATTAGTTAATTAGTTAATCGTTGTAATGAAGAGAAAAAAAAAAATATATATATATTGTTGTAAAAAAGAAAAGAAAAAAAGATAAAAGAAAAATGTTAGTTGAATAAATATGGCGACGAAGGAACGGTATCATTCGGTAATTAAATTATTCTAATCGTTTAACCGCGACGAACAGGTCGACCTTGTAATATTACGTCAAGAAACGGAGCAAGAAAGTAAGAGGACAATTTTGTTAACGGAGATATCTATTATGAGAAAGAGACAGAGAACTACGCCTTCGTCAAAGGTGTCGTACGTGTGCAACATAAAATCGTCTTATAAAAACCAGAAAGAGAGAAAGAAAAAAAGAAAGCAAAAAAAAAAAAAAAAGAGAGAGAAAGAGAGATAGAAGTAATACGAGAATCAGTACATTCTTCGTCTACTTCTCCTTTTCGCACTGATTCCATCTTTTTTTCTGAATTCTAAAATTTCAACGATCGATCAAAAAGAAACAGAACGTGCAAATTATATATATATATATATATATATATATATATATATATATATATATATATATATACAATTTACGAACGTACATATGTACTCACATAAACGTATTAAACATATGTGTACATCTAATGATTTGCCATTTAATTCGCGTACATTTTTAGGTATCATCAAAGATTGACTTGGTTCGAGTGATAAAAAAAAAAAAAAAAAAAAAAAAAAAAAAGGGTAGAAAAAACACGAGAAAACAAAGAAGAAAAGAGAGGATAAAATAAAGCGAAAGAGAGAAAAAGAAAAACAAAGAGAGAGAGAGAGAGAGAGAGAAAGAGGAAAAAAAAGAAAGAAAGAAAGAAACATCAGCGAGAATTATTCTGCGATGAATTTTGTGAGCTAACGAATGCCATTTGTCGAGACGAACGTATTTCTTAATGTTTTATGGACCGTAA
>NC_062197.1:2549736-2559736 GCF_912470025.1 Vespa velutina | reverse complement strand
GTCGTTAAATGTATCCTGAGAAAGAGTAAAAGTTAAACATTTCTTTTTTTCTTTCTTTCTTTCCTTCTTACGTCTTTTTCTTTTTCTCGTTTCGTTCGAGTCACTTCCTGTCCGAAAAAAAAAAAAAAAAAAAAACGAACGAAACGAACAAAATGAAAAAGAAGAAGAGAGAAAATTGAAATATAAAAGAGAAAAAAAAAGAGAGAGAGAGAGAGAGAGAGAGAGAGAAGAAAATGAATAAATTAATTTTATTACCATACATTATTGTTGTGAAAAAAAAAAAAAAAAAAAAAAAAACAGAAAAAAAGGAAATGTTTAACATGTTTTTTCTTCTTTTTTCTCGCAATATTTCTTATTCGAAAGAAAGAGAGACAGAGAGAAAAAAAAAAAAAAGAAAAAAGAAAAAAGAAAAAAGAAAAAAAGAAAAGTCATCAATTAATTACATGACACACTTTATTGTCGTAACACAGTGGGAGAATTATTATAGTATTTTTAATCTTGATTCTGTCTCTCTCTCTCTCTCTCTCTCTCTCTCTCTCTCTCTCTCTCTCTCACTCTCCCTTCATATATATTCCTTTATTCACTTTTGCGTCTTCATGCTCAAAGGAACACACGTACGCGTGCAAAAGTCCATAGTCGTCCATAATCGTAATTACTCGAAGCCGCATAAAGAACGCTGTCGTTCGATTGATAAGCCAACGGAAGATAAACGATAGCAATTCTCGTTGATTGTATAAAAGGTACGAAGACGGAAAGTGGTGAAATGTAAAAACGATCGAGAGTTAAATTTATGACTTACGGCGAACGGAACTTGTTAAAAAAAAAAAAAAAAAACAAAAAAAAAAGGCCGCCAAGGTAGTAGAGTTTCAGGATGTGGCTCGGCGTTGATTTTTAATGCAATTGTAACGCGAGTCAACGCATCTCTCTCTTTTTTCCTTTTTCTCTTTTTCTTTTTCTTTTTCTCCTTTTCCTTTAATCCCCTGTTTCCTTCCTCGCTTCACCCACCCCCGCCTTCCCATCACACCTCACCACTCTCACTCTCACTCTTGTATTATTTATTTCTTTTTCTCTCTGTTTAATCCAGTTTTTTTTTTGGTTTGTTTTTTCTTTCTTTTCTTTTTTTTTCTTTTTTTTTTCTTTTTTCTTTTTTTTTTTTTTTTTTTTTTTCGTTTACATTATCCCTTTTATGCATTTACACAAGTGACGCGCAGCATACGATATGTAGGAGAAGAAAAGTCGGATATACTGTGACGAAAAGGATATAAGTCATGTTTGAAAATATGTAATAAGGAAAATATCAAGGCCACCATTTCTCTCTCTATCTCTCTCTTTCATTTTCTTTCTGTTTTATTTAGAACGAGCGAAAGATTATTTAAAAAAAACATTGTCGAGGTGATATGCATGTGTGTAATGTAATTATTATATGTAAATGAATGTGAGAATATTATATATATATATATATATATATATATATATATATATATATATATATATTTTTTATCGTAAGCGAATAATTATTATTATATTTATACAAATTATATATATATATATATTTCTTTTTTCATTATTTCTAAATAATTAGTAATAAAGAAAAAAGAAAGGAACATTATCTAAAGGCCCGTTGTATATTTTATTTTTCTGAGAAAAATTTCTTTCTACCCTGGGGTAAGAAAATATTAATATTTATTGTTATTATTATTTTTCAAAAATTATACCCGATATACATGATAATCGAAAAATATTCATGAGACAGATAAACGTTAATGCAAAGTAATAATAAGATGGATAAATACGATTTAATGTATAAAAAACAGAGAGCAAGAGAGAGAGAGAGAGAGAGAGAGAGAGAGAGAGAGAGAGAGAGAGAGAGAGAGAGAGAGATACGCACAGTCTAATCATTGTAAGATAAAACGATGAGAATTTCGATTTAATTCGTCGTTAATTAACAACACATTCAATGTACTTTCCGTTTCGTCCAGCTGTGCTCTTCTGATACCACATAAAGGATATAATACATACATACGTAATTATTATACCCACAGTTTCGTAGCTTCCCTTTTAAGAAAGCCGACATCTTATCATAACTGATCGCCATCTTCTTTCTATCCTTTTATTCACTTACTCGCACAATATTTTTCCAATTTCTCTTAAACTCACGTTTACTTATAGAAATACTATTATCTGTCATTTGGATCCTTTGTTATCTCATAGACAAATTCTAAATCGATTCATAAATTGATTCTATTTCTTTTTCTTCTCTTTTCTTCTTTTTTTTTTTCCTTTTTTTAAGGAAGAAAAAAGAAAAAAAAAAAAAAAGAAAGGAGAAAAATTAGAAAAATTAGAAAATCCGTCAGGAAGAAAAACGTGAAAAAACAGATCACAACTCTTCGTAAAGAAAAAAAGAATTCCAAAATTACAAATAAAAGAGAGAAGAGAAAAAAAAAATACTCGGTACATTTATACAGAACAGTAAGTTTAACAATGGAATGTAAAAAAGTTTTCTAGGTCGGAAGATTAGGTCTTGAGAGAGAGAGAGAGAGAGAGAGAGAGAGAGAGAGAGAGAGAGAGAGAGAGAGAAAAGGAAAGGAAAGAAAAAGAAGAAAAAAAAAAAAGAATTCTTGCAACTAGGTAATGCCATGCAACTAGGTGATATGTATACGTTTCACGATCCATACTACTCATGGTGGATACATATACTCCAAGAATATGTATATGTGGTCAGTGGAAGGGTAACAAAAACCTCTTTCCGCGTGTTGCCGTATACTCGGGACAGGGACCCCGATTCGTGAAGGTCGTTCAATGCCGTTCGTACCGGGTGGGCCCCATATAACTCGGCTGGTCCCTCTTTCTCACTCTTTCTTCAACGATGACTATGATTTCTCTCCCACCCTCGATAACCGTTATCCATTTCTATTCTATGAAACGTCCAACCCCACCCACCCACCCCCCACCCAACCATCCATCCACCTTCTAACATCATTCTACGTGTACTGTCCAATTCAAAATTTTTCTTCTCAAAATTATTCTTCTCTACGATCAATTGAAAGAAAGAAAGGAAGAAAGAAAGAAAGAAAGAAAAGCAAAAAAAAAAGAGAGAAAAAGAGAAGAAAGAAGAAGAACGCGAAAAGAAAGGAAAGCGTTTTTTCTTTTTTTTTTTCCTTTTTCTTTTTTTTTCTCTCTCTTTTTTCTTTTCTTTTTTTTTTTTTTTTTTCTTTTTATCAATGAAATTATGACATTCGTTATTATCGTAAGTCCTTTTTTATTCCTTATGATTATCTATAATACACACGCCGTAATAAGAGATCTTGTTTATAAAAAAGAAAAAAAGAAAAATAAAAGGAAACAAAAAAGAAAAAAGAATTGGAACGATTGAAATAAATAAATTTTAATTTAAGTAAGTAAATAAATGAAATAATGTGCCCGATCGAAACTTATTCCATTATGATCGTATAATTAATAAAAATAAAATAAAAAAAAAACAATAAAATAAAATAAAATAAAATAAAATAAAATAAAATAAGAAAAAAAAAAGTAGTTGATATATCGTTATATAATATATAAAATAATTTTTCATAGAGATAGATAAATAGATAAGATAGATTGATAAGCGTTTTAACGATACGGATAAATCCGGATTCTGTGATATTCTACCTAAGAATTACTTGCCGTGTGAATTTACGATGATTCACAAGCAAGATTCGTCGATGTATAAAATGTTAAAATAAAGATAGAAAGAGAGAGAAGGAGAGAGAGAGAGAGAGAGAGAGAGAGAGAGAAAGAGAAAGATAGATAGAAAGTAAGATAGAAAGGAATTAAGGAAATGTGTCATGTATTGTGTGCTCATAAAGAGTCCTTAATTGCTCGTAAGACACCAACCAGAGATTATCCGTCCGGTTTTAAAGACAAGAAATCGCTACACCTCACTTTTCTTTTTCTTTTTCTCGTGATCCTTGTTTCAGGCTCACCTTGGAGATGAGATAGCTCTTCAATAATTTTCCCTTAACCTGTTATAAAACGCGTAGGTGTCTATTAAAAATTGTGTATCTGTCGTATAGAAAAAAAGAAAAAAAAAAAAAAAAAAAAGATAAGAAAAAAAAAAAGAAAAAAGAATTAAAACGAAACAAGGAATAAAAGGAAAAACAAATTAATTCAACGCTTGGATAGAATTTTCGTTCTTTCCTTTTTTCCTCCAACCTTTTATCTCTTTCTTTTTCTCCTTTATTGATAAAAATTTAAGATAAATATTTGCACGGCGCGGAACGAATAGGAGACGAACAAAAGGGAAGAGCAAAAAAATGCGACGCGTGCGAGTAATAAAGCGCGATTTATAAATTCCTTCGAAACGAGGAAGTGAAGTTTAAAGAATAGAGAAAAATAAAAAAAAGAATAAAAAAAAAAAATAAAAAATAAAAAATAAAAATAAACTGGTAGTATAGTAGTAGTAGTAGTAGTAGTAGTAGTAGTAGTAGTAGTAATAGTAGAAGAAGAAGAAGAAGAAGAAATATATATAGCTACACCTGATTGATAAAAGATTTTCAAAACAATTATCACACTTTATTACCTTTTTCAAAATTATTATCATTGTCATTTCATTAAAATTATTTCCATTATATTACTCCAGATGCCATCTGCTTTTCTTTTTTTTTTCCTTCAAATTAAATAAGATACATATTGATCGAGATTAACGATCCAAGATATATCTATACTCTAAATATATCTTTTTATAACACACACACACACACACACACACACACGCACGCACGCACTCAGAAAGAGAGAGATATATATATATATATATATCTTTTACTTGTAACATTATTCTCGATCGATAAACATTTAAATTCATTTCCGAAGAGACGTATATGTATGCATTTTATGGATGCACTTACATATGTGTACATACAAAAACACGAATAAATATTCTTCTCTCAGTTTGGGCTCATCGATAATTACCATTTATATCTTTGGTAAAAGAAAATGAGATAAGTAAATGCATTATTTACGACGCCTTTTCAATGGAAGAATAACAAATAGAAAAAGTTAAATGATGACCTTTGAAACGTGGTCTCTCTTTCTCTCTATCTATCTATCTATCTATCTCTCTCAATCTATCTATACGTGAATCAAGTCCCGGACCTATTTATTCTCGTCCTTGTCGAGGTCTTCCACCTATCGCGTCAACGGCCCAAATATATGACGCAAGGAATCGCTTGTGGATCCAAGATAAGGATGCTAAAAAGAGATCCTTTCGAAATTCCAGAAATCGCTTCAGGGGCCATGCACATCTCAACAGACACGAATCGAATATAGGAGGTGAAACGAACGTGGCCGTGGACGTGGACGTGAACGGAAAAAAGGGGTGGGGGGAGGGGGGAGAGAAAGGGCAGGGAGGGTGAGAGATGGAATAAGGAATAAAGGGACGGCAACTCGAAATTCCATATGGATCGATCCTTAACCTCTACCATAAGAAATTCCTTTTCGAGTTCATTGAACAGGCTCGTTCGTCGTCCCTTACGCGTCGACTCGTACGCGCGACTCTTACGAATTTTTTTCAACGATTTTTACATACGTAATAATACATGAACGTGACTATACGTATGGTTTATAGTTGAGAAGAAAAAAAAGAAAGGAAAAAAAAAGAACAAATATATATATATATATATATATATATGTATAAATTCGTCGATGTTTCACAATCATTATCGATGATCGTCTTTGAAGAAAATTAAATATAAAGGGTATCGCATTCACAATGTCAAAAGAGGAATTGTTAATGAAATTGACGTCAGATCGAATAAAGACAAAAAAAAAAATAAAACAAAACAAAACAAAACAAAAACAAAAACAAAAACAAAAACAAAATGACCGTCGCGAAGAGAGATTATGGGGTGCTGAAAGGATGAATGTATATTTATGGTAGTCCAACCAGTTCGTACTTGTACATATGTATCTATGTACATGTATGTATTAATACGTATGTATATTCTAGACACTAAGAAAACTGGTTGTATATTGGTAACAGCGAATGGTCAACCATTCCAGAAAACCGGTACAAATAATCTCTCTTTCTCTCTCTCTCTCTTTCTCTCTCTTACACACACAGGTTTGAGTGAGGAGGTGAGGGCTGAGGGTGAGCGTGGGGAGGGTCAACCCTCGCGAAACTACACCCACCCTAACTACACATACTACCTATACTATATATAGAATCATACCGAGATAAGCTCAGTCCTATTAATAGCTCGTGGAGCAACACTTCTCCCACGTGGAGAAGATATATCCCTTTTTCTCTGTATACCTACGTCGAGAACGATTTTACAACTTTCCGTTCGATGTGACTCGTGAAAGGCCCGTCCATCGAGGGGAGGGGGCCTTTCTCCTTCCCGTCAGTCCCCCTCTAACCTATCGATACATTTCACTTGGCCTTTAACTTGAAGATTGTAGTTTATCGAAAGAGAAGAAAAAAAAAAAAAAAAGAACGAAAAAGAACCCAGCAAATATCATCAAGAAAAAGAAAAATATTTTCATAATCGACGGTTATTAAAGTTCGACGATAAAAAAAGAAAAGAAAAAAAAAAAAAAAATAAAAAAAGAACAGAAAAAAGGAAAAGAAAAAAAATTCTTTGTTGAAGGCTCTGAAAAGGATTGATTCGATGATTTGATAATTCTTACATCTTCTATACGTCTTCTTCATATTAAGTTTCATTCGTAAAAGGAAAAAAAAAAAAGAAGAAAAAAGAAGAAGAAGAAGAAGAAGAAGAAAAAAAAAAGAAAAAAGAGATTCGTTCTATCGATTAATTCGATCGTTTTGCCATAGAAAAAATTTTCAATGCAATATTCTTCATTAATTCGTATTCTACTTTCGTTCATACGCTTTTACAATCATGTCACATCACTGTATCTCAGAACGATTTACCGCTTATTAATTATATTCCGAATGTCGCAAAGATTAAAATGGCTGTTCGGTTGGTTAATAACAGGACAGGAGAATTAAAATCATAATCGTTAAAGGCCTCGATAACGTTAGGAGAGGGACGGGGGGCCAGGGGGCGACGGGGCGGGGGGGTTGAAAAAAAAGTTTCATTTCTTTTTAATTTTCTTCGCCTTTTTCTCCTCCTCCTTCTCCTCCTACTTCTTCCTCCTCCTCCTCTTTCTTTCTTTTTTTTTTTTTTTTTTTTTTTTTTTTTTCATGTGACGACTCGAGAAGAAGGAGACCGCGACCAGTGAATTTCGCAAGGTGATTCGTTTACCAGACGACGTTTGCTCGCTTGGAATCCAGTCGGTCGTTGTTATCGTTCTGGTTTAAAAATATCTGGCGCCCTCCACGTTGGCATCCAGGCTGAAGAAGAAGAGGAGGAGGAGGAAGAAGAAGAAGAGGTGAAGGAGGAGAAGGAGGAGAAGGAGGATACGCGTGCGTAAAAGTATTGTTTTCTTGATTCTTCTTTTTCTTCTCTTTTTCCTTTTTTTTTTTTTTCTTCTTTTACCCCATACCATCTCTCCCCCCTCCCTCCCTCTCTCTCTCTCTCTCTCTCTCTCTCTCTCTCTCTCTCTCTCTCTCCTTTTTCATTATGGTGAAAGCGAGCGAAAGAGCGAGGGACGACGATTTTTGTAAATAATTTATTTCACGCAGAAGCACAACTCGACGACGTTAATTCGTATACCTTTCTTTCTTCTCTTCTCTTTTTTTCTTCCTTACTTTTCTTTCTTCTTCTTCGTCTTCTTTTTTTCTTTTCCTCCTTTTTTTTTTTCTTTTTTTTTTTTCTTCTCTTTTTTTGACTCCTTTCTTTTTTGCGCTTTTACGTTGATTCGCCGTCTGAATTCTAATACACGAGCGAATCGCGAGTAAGACATTTTTACTTTTTACTTTTTTCTTTTATTTTTTCTTCTTTTTTCTTCTTTTTTCTTTATTTACGTATACAGGAGAAAGGATCGACGGAATATAAATTATTTTGATTAATGGAAATATCAAATAAATCGGTCAGCGACCGAGTTAATCGAATGAAACTAGTTTATGTAGTATAGATAAAGGAGGAATTTTAATTTCTAATAGGAAAAAAAAAAAAAAAAAAAAAAAAAAAAAAAAATTAATGAACATTGTTTTCTCACTATTATCGATATTAACATTCAAGATAAATATTCTATTAAAATCCTTATAGATTATTTAATTTTTTTACTCATTGATCGATCAAAGGATCGATAAATTGAATAATTTTTCTTTTCCTTTTTTTTTTTTTTTTTTTTTTTTTTTTTTTAATTTAAATTGTAATTATGATTTAATTTAAATCGTTCTTAAATAATTATTTAGAAATATTAATCGTATTAAATATTTCATTGATAAGCTTTTTTTTAGATATCTCTCTCTCTCTCTCTCTCTCTCTCTCTCTCTCTCTCTCTCTCTCTCTTACTCTCTCTTTCTCTCTGGTAATGTGAATTTTCGTAAGAAAACGAAAGCCACCATTTTTAATAAATAATCGTAAATCAGTGTGAAGAGATCGATCGATCGATAAGATTCACGCTTACGAACCAAGAAGACCTTCGTTTCGAATCCCGATATGCGATCTTCGAAAGGACCTCGAGGTGAAACCTTCGAACGGAAGAGCCGTATCATCGGATCGATCTATCTCGATGAAGATTTAACGAGAGGATGCGCACAGTGTGGACCAATAGAATATACGAACGAGATCAAACGTATTGTCAGCGGAAGTTACTCGTTTTAGGACCGGAAATTACAAATGGGTCTCACCGCGGCAATTGATGCAATTTCATTCGAATTGATTCACTCATTAATCCAATTGATCTCATTGTGAGAAAAAAAGAAAAGAAAAAAAAAAAAAAAAAAAAAAAAGAAAGAAGAAAAGAAAAAGAGAGAGAAAGAGAAAGGAGAAAAGAAATAAAGATAAATCAATAGTCGATCGTCGAAGAAAGATCTAAGAAAAGAATCTTTGATTTATATTGATCTCGATTGATCTTATTATACACATCAAAATTCCCCCATTCCCTAGACTCCCCTTTCGCCCGAATCGACGATAAAACGATGCTGGTCATAATTTCCTTTCGTCTCGCGATACTTTTGATTTAAAAAAAATCCTCAAACATAATAATAATCGGAAAATTATTCAAATTTCATCGAACGATATAAAGAGATTTCTTTTCTATAATAGAAAATTGTGCGACGAACGAAATGACGTAATTAAATATTCTTCCAGTGATATAAGTTTTAATGATTCTACGATGAATTAAAAAAAAAAAAAAAAAAAAAAAAAAAAAAAAAAAAAAAAAAAAAAAGAGAAATGATTCAATGAGGGGGAAAAAAAAACAAAGAAAAAGAAGAAGAAGACAAAGACGAAGATAAAGACACAAAAAAAAAAAAAAAAAAAAAAGAAAGAAAGAAAGAAAGAAAAAGAATCAGGCACCTCTCGAGCATGAAAAATATTCTGATACTTTAGTTCATCGTAGGTTCAACGTAGATAAAAGCGCCGTGTACGATCTAATAGGATCTCGCGTGTTCTCGAACCCGCGAGTATGTACATATATACATACATATATACATACATACATACATACATACGGAGATCGGCCTTTAATCTGTTACACGATTTACCGTTACGTTAGTAACGCTCTAAACCCAAGTTTCGTAGTCTCGGTTCACAATGCAACGTGAATTCCGCGCGTCCTCGTGCCCGTGTTTAACGGTATTCCGAACCTAGAGACCTATCTTCGCATTCCACAGCCACCATCCGCTAAAAGATTCATAAAGCGAATGCGTTTGCGTCTTCCTTATCATTGACATACCATCGTCAGTAGTATCCAACCAACAATCCTGATAATCCATGTCCATCTATCTTTTATTATATTTCACGAAGTATCTCAGACAATCGAGAATTTAAACAAGTCGAAGATTACTTTCTTTGATTCCCATTGGTATGCATTCTTATCACTACTTCAAATGAAAATAATCAACCCGGTAAGTATATTCCAATCGTTACTTTTCTTCTCTTCTCTT
>NC_062197.1:2530775-2549536 GCF_912470025.1 Vespa velutina | reverse complement strand
AGAGAGAGAGAGAGAGAGACACATACACGGTAAAAATAACGCATACACGTATACACCATTTTCTATTTAATAGGCAAATAGTAGAGAATAAAATCTACGTTATTTTATTTCAATTTATATTTCTATTATTTTTCTTCTATTATTTTATATCCATTCTGATACTTCATTTTACGATCGTATGTAGAAAACAAACGTTCGACGTTATTTCATTATCTCTATCTTTCTTTATCGAATATTTAACAGCTAAAACGTGAAAAGACTTTTCGTCGAATTATTTCTTCCTACATCATTTAAATACACACACACACACACACACACACATATATATATATATAAACAAGAAAAAAAATGTAGAAATGAAAAAAAAAATGAAGAAAAAAGAAAGAAAAAGAAAAAAAAAATAGAAACTTGATCGTCCATCCTCCATCCTCCTTTATTTCCTTCAGATCCAATTTTTTTGTTTTTGTTTTTTTCTATCCAATAGACAACAGAGACACGACAATTTTTATTGCCAGATATCTCAGATAGATCGGCGTTAGAGGAGAAAAATCATTGTAAGGGTTATGTGCAAAGTGGCTACGCATACCAACTGGTTGGACACCCCCGCAAAAGGGGGAGTTGCATTTTTTCGTGTTAACGCCCAAGAGATTTACCGACCGGACTGCCACAAACATACTTAAGGTTATTGTGGTGTTCAAGAGACTGCACGGGCTGTGTGGCATCTTCAAAACTAAACGTCGCGTCGCACTGTCGACGGACGGACGGACACGCGAGATTCTCAGGAATGGTTCTCGCGTGAATCATCATCACAACTCCAAGAGGAGTACTCCGTACACATTATCGTTAAATCCTCTTTAAACGATTAAATATATATCCAATTCGTTCCTATCGAATTATCCTTCCTCATCCCTTTCTATCCCATCATCCTCCCCTTCCTTCTCGCGATATTTAACAAGTATGACATTCGCACGTCGTATCGTACAAATTAATTATACGATTATGATTTCAATTTCTTAAAAAAAAAAAAAAAAAAAACCAAAGAAAGAAAGAAAAAAAAAAGAAGAAAGAACTACCTCCAATGTAATCGTAAGATTTTTATCGTCTTTAGATGGAAATAATGCCATGCTTCGCTTGACCTTGAGGCGTGGAAATCGTTTGCAAAAGAAAAAAGATAAAAAAAAAAACGAACAAAAAGGAAAGAAAAAAAGAAAAGAAAAAAGAAAAAAAGAAGAAGAAGAAGAAGGAAGAAGAATAGACGGAGATAATAAATTGCTTTCCTTTTTTCGATCCTTCTTTCCCTTTTTATTTATTTATTTATTTTTTATATATATATATATTTTTTTTTTTTGGGGAGGGGGGGATTCGAACGAAAGAGTCATATCTAAATATAATCATAATAAATTAAGCGACATTCTTGAAATTAATCGTTTTTACGTTTTTACTCACGAGCTTTCAACCTTCGACATGAGTATGTTCCTTTATTTGTTCCTTTTTTTTCTTTTTAAGAATTTCTCCCTCTCTCTTTCTCTCTTTCTTCATTTCACACTTCCTTCCTTTTGCCTTATTTCTTTGTCGTGTTCTTTTCTCTTATTTTGATTTCGAACAAGAAGCCACGACTCGTAAGCAACGGTAATATCGTTCAATTAACGCGGAAGAGAGTATCTCCTTTGGTCTAATTAAAACTGGCTCGTGTCCGATGCAAATTAAGTCGGAAAATATCGTTAAAGATGTCAAACTTGGTGTGTGTGTGTGTGTGTGTGTGCGTGTGTGTATATACCTTCGTGTTATTATCTCGTTTTCTTTTTCCCCCTTTTTTTTTTTTTTTCGTCCCAACCGAGCCACCCCTCTCCCGCCCCCGCTTTTTATTTTCACATGTACTTACATACATGCACGCTTGTGCATTTAGTATGTATCTGAATTTAACCGAACGAGACTCCTTAGTTCTTCTTAATGAAGACATCGTGATACAGCGAGAATAAATCGATTATCTCTCTCTCTCTCTCTCTCTCTCTCTCTCTCTCTCTCTCTCTCTCCTTTTTCTTTTCTTTTCTTTTTTTTTTATTTTTTTTTTTTCATTAACTTTTGACGTACGACTTTTCTCGTTGCACCTTCGAGAACGAATAAATCATTTTTAATGTCACTTTTCGAAGTTGATTGATGATAAAAAGAAAAACGAAAAAAGAAAAATAACAAAGGAAGATTAAAAATAAAAAAAAGGTAAGGAAAAGTATTCTTTATCTTTTTCGTTTTTTTTTTTTTTTTTTTTTTTTTTTTTTTTTTTTTTTTTTTTAAGAATTTCTCTCTCTATCTATCTATCTCTCTATCTATCTATCTATCTTATTTTTCCTTTCTTTCTTTTCTTAAATCGATCGTTCGCGTTGAATGAACGTCCCTTGAAGTTACATTATTAGACCGATTTCGCCCACGCAAACGTAACACGTTTGCTGGGAATGTATAATACATTATATCATACGCGTTCGTTCCAAAAACACCATAAGATAGTAACCTTCCGTTTCCTTACGTATCCAAGGATACGTAAGATTGTATCGATTTGGACGAGGAGACAGAGTTCAAAAAAAAAAAGAAAAAAAAGAAAAAAGAATAACAATAAAAAAGGAAAGAAGAAAAAAAAGACAGAACAGTTCGATCGACGTTACGATCGAAGAAAATATTAGGAAGAAGTCAAAAAAAAAAAAAAAAAAAAAAAAAAAAAAAAAAAAAAAAACAAAAGAAAAAAAAAGAAAATCCATCGGAACGAAACGAAATTTTTTTTGATCGAACGAACATGAAAACTTGTTTCTTTTTTTTTCCCCCCCTCTGAAAAGTTGCATAATAATCCCAGAAATTTTTTTGCGAGAAATTAATGAAAAAGAAAAAAAAAAAAAAAGAAAGGAAACAAAAAGAGATAAAGAATGTCATTGACCAACTTAAATAGCAAAAAAAAAAGTTTCTCTTATTGAATCTAGAAAAAAAAAAAAAAAAAAAAAAAAACATTTGTCCACATTTGTTCGTAAAATTTAATAATAGTTAACCAGGGTAATCCAATCTATAATAAGCGTGCTTAAAGAGTACGCCTTTTTTTTTTTTTTTCGTAAGTATCATCACTTTTTCTCCATCATGTTCGCTAGGAATACCATGAAACGATTAAATGTGTATATAAAGAGCGTGCGTACGCATTTTACGTATGTGTTTCTTCCCTCAGTAATTACGTTCATCAAAGATGTGGAAAACGAGCGTAAGCGAGAAATTAACGTCGGTCGTGCGTGACTTACAACATGTGTACACATTTGTCTCTTTAGCCCGCATGCGATCGTCGTCCCTCCACGTTGATCTCCTCGTACGATAGTATTTAACATATCTACAAATCCGTAAAGTAAATATTTTTCATTGACTTATTTATTTATTTTTCGTTCGATCTTTCTTTTTTCTTTCTTCTCTTTTTTTCTTTTTTTTTTCTTTCTTTCTTTCTTTCTTTGATCCATAATTAGACGACGACAATATGTCTTGATGACATTGATTCGTTCGTCAAAAAAATTCAAAAATCAATGCTCGCTCATAATTATACTATAATCTATTCCTATAGATCTCTTAAATAAATTATTATAATTGTTATTAATTTTTGAAAGTTTCCCTTTGTCAAATATCGACGATATTACATTTGACGATTAAATGACAATCGATAATTTTATTATTTAACGTTAACGAATAATAATATGACAGAGTGTCGAAACGTTAACAATCATATCACAATGATATTTCTTTCGATTAATTATTAATTAATAAATATAACGTTGTAAAAATATATAAACATCTGAATAAATCTTTAAGAGAAAATAAAAATCTTATTCAATGATATATTGATTAAATATCGATAATAAAATAATTATTTGATATTATTAAGTAATGTAATAAAAGTAATAATGTCTTGAATTCATTCATAAATTCTCGATATACAGAATAATATCTAATACAGTTAATTAATGAAAAAGTGCATGCAGTACGTACTGACATTAATTTAATTACGTTCATCAATAATGTATATGTATATGTGTAATAAATGTATATGTATGTTAAGAAAAACGAGAAAATTATTATACACCATTATTGAGTATCAATGTAAAGAAAGAAAAAAGAAAAAAAAGAAAAAAAAAAAAAAGAAAGAAAGAAAGAGAAGGAACAAAAAGGTACAGATATACATAAAAAAAAAAAAAAAAAAAAAAAAAAAAAAAAATTATAAACGGCGCAACGAATGCAACTGCATTTTGTTGTATTTTTTCCTCTTTATTTTTTTCTCTTTTTTTTTCTTTCTTTTTTTTTTTTTTTTTTTTTTTTTTTCGTTCGGTCTTTTTCCTTTTTGACAAATCACGGAAGCGAAATAATTCGAAACGAGTTCGAGCTCAATTCTTCCTGAAAACGAGATAATTCCATCTCGAACGCGATTTATCCCCCGCGGATCGCTTTCCCGTGATAATTCCACGGTTGCATAAGTTAAAGACGCCAAAGTGTAATTCTCCGATGTGAAGCGACGTAAGTTAACGTTCTTCGCTTGCATAACGAAAGTAGCGCGCTCGTCGACTTTGCATCGTCTCTCTCTTTCTCATTCTCATTCTCACTCTCTCACTCTCTCTCTCACTCTCTCTCTATCTCTCTCTCTCTCTCTCTCTCTTTCTTTCTACTTTTACGTGTATCCGTATACATATATATATAGACACATATATAAGTGTGAAGTAGTATGGGCCAGTACGAGAACGTCTATTGAAGTCTATGAAACTACAACGAATAAGAGATAACGTTGGTATCCTTGACTCGAGCGCTTGCTTGCACCACTCTAAATATGGAAAATATTTATTCATGAAATGATCGTTCTGGATCAACGATCCAGAAATCGAAATATATATTATTGATAGTTCGACAAAATTATGGAAAAATTTAACGATATATTAATAAATGAATATTATTATGCGCGATATGCTTGATAATATACGAAAATATATATATATATATATATATATATATATATATTTATATATATATATAGAATATATGGAATGACGTTATAAAGAAAATAATTAAAAAAAAAAGAGAAAATAATAGAAATTATTTATAAATATAAAAATCAAAAAGGTGATCGAAATCTTTCTCCCACTTTTCCTTTCTCTTTCTCTCCCACCCTTCCTTCCTCCCACCCTCTCTCTCTCTCTCTCTCTCTCTCTCTCTCTCTCTTTCTCTTTCTATCTTACTCTCTTCTATTTTCACACGACATACTTTTTAACGAGTCCATCATTAAAATCGTTTGATCGTAAGGTCAACATAGTTACAGACGAAAGAATTCAATTATTCGATCGTTAACCGATCAATTTAATCGTCGAAACAAAATCAAGATCTTAAACACTCCCTCTCTCTCTCTCTCTCTCTCTCTCTCTCTCTCTCTCATTTTCTCTCTCTTTATCAACGAATACGGTACCGCAAATGTTTACAATGGCGAACGAACTGTCACTCGCGCCCTTGTCCGGATTAGAAAGTAAACCGTATCTAGAATTTCCACGCGTTTGCCCGCGACCACGTTTATATTACATTTAAAATTGTCAGATAGATTAAAATTCGTTTTTTTACATTAAATATGTTACCAAATAAGGAGATAAAGAGAGAGAGAGAGAGAGAGAGAGAGAGAGAGAGAGAAAGAGAGGGAAAGAGACGAGACGAAACGAGAAAGAATAATAAAATGAATTGGAGAGAGAAAAAAAAAAAGAAAGAAAAAAACAAGATTTAAGACTTACCAGTAGGAAAAGTACAGTGCCGCTGAGAGTAGCTTCAAAGGATATTCCGTACGCCATTTCTCGCGATCCTGGAGGAGGAAAGTCCTGCCTCTACCAGAAGACCGCCATCGTCATCATCGTTTCTCCAAAACTAACCAGCCGATTGTTGTTAAATCGTCGATTATTTACTTTTCTATTTTATCTTTCGGCTTCTTTCGATTTTTTTTATTTTTGTTTCTTTCTTTATCCCGATTAATTGTGTCACTTCTTATACAACCACAAAAACCGAACTGATACTATCTCTTTCTCTCTCTCTCTCTCTCTCTCTCTCTCTCTCTTCTATATGTATCCTCGAAAAATCCAATATTCCCTTTCTCTATCAATCTATGTGTCTATCTATCTGTCTATCTATCTATCTATCTATCTATCTATATATATATATATATATATATATCTATATATCCATCTATCTGTCCGCTCTTCTTATTTCCCCCTTACACCCGTTCAGACAGAAAAATTCACACAAGAAGATCGAAAAAGATCGGAGTTGGAGGGTTGGAAAGGTCGCCGGTCGCCGGAGGATAGACAAGGATAGAGATTGAGATCGATCGTGAGTTAGAAAAGGAGGACTAGAGAGTGAGACAGACACAGGCAGGACGAAGGTTTATTCTTTTTCTTCCTCCTTCTTTTCTTCTTTTTCTTCTTTTTCTTTTTTCTTCTTTTGATGACGATCGAGGTAACACTTTGATTCTCTCTCTCTCTCTCTCTCTCTCTCTCTTACTCTTTATCTCTCTATCTATCTATCTATCTATCTATCTATCTATCTCTCTCGTTCGTTCGAAAATATGACGAGATAGTCGTCACGGTCCTAACCGTAGCACAGGGCTCGAGCAACTGACAGCGGGTAAGAGTCGCGGCATACGGCGCCACGCCGCTCTCACAGCTGATTCGTTCCCTCCCCCCACCCCTTCTTCTACCTTCTTAGAGATTCTCGTGTTAGTCTACTACCTCCCACCCTCTCACTCTCTCCCTTCCTCTCTCCTCCTTGTCTATATCTTTACGTCTTGTGTCTTTCTCTCTATCTCTGTCCCTATCTCTCTCTCTCTCTTTCTCTCTCTCTCTCTCTCTCTCTCTCTCTCTCTCTCTGTCTCACACTCTTCCATTTACCTTTTTCATCTATCGAGAATGACGCGAATTTAATGAAATTTGTCGCAATGTTTCGCCCCTTTAGACTGGGGACGATTCATGCGTCATTTCCCGTCCTTCTGACGTCACATCGTCCGCTACTTTTTATATCCTTTCCCCGATTTCCACTTTTTTTTTTTTCTTTTCTTTTCTTTTCTTTTTCTTTTTCTTTTTTTTTTTTGCGAAACGAAAGGATGACGTTATTAATAATTTTTTTTTGTCCTTTTTTTTTTTTTTTTTTTTTTTCTTTTCCTTCTTCTCATTCTTCTTATTTCTAAACCAATCGAGAGACGTCGATTCTCGGAAAATAAAAATATTTTACTCGATTGTTTATTCTCATCATCGTGTTTTTTTTGTTGTTTTTTTTTTTTTGTTTTTTTGATTAACAATAAAAATGATTACTTTAATCGTGAGTTATATTTTCATTGAAGAAATATCTATTGCATCGATTGAACAGATTCTTTTTCGTTTAGATATATACATCGTAGGATATGTTAATTTTTGGAGGGGGAAAAAAAAAAAAAGAAACAAAGAAAAAAGGAAAATTCTTCTCGCGGGGATAGTTGACTTTGCGTTGTTCACCGTGCCGTCTTCAACCTACCCGGATTTCGATATGCGAGAAAAAAAGAGAAAAAGAAAGAGAGAGAGAGAGAGAGAGAGAGAGAGAGAGAGAGAAAATAAGTCTATGTGTATCTGTATGCGTATGTGTATGTATGGTTTTACGAGCTTGCAAAAAGGCCGCTGTATCAAAGCACGTTAATTAAGCGCATAGCGGCTCGTTACGGACAAACGAAGGTCACGATGAATACGCGGATGCCCTATAAAACCTCGCTGCTGTTGTTCTGAGAATACCTGGCACGTGCCCTTAAACTTCTTTGCCATTATTTTTCATTCTTTTATATCTCAGATACCTCAGCTACGAATTCCTTTGATCATGAGAGTTTACCGAATTACGTTATGGAGTCTATATCTAGACGAATTATTCTACGAATAAAATTCTTCCCTTTTCTTTTCTTTCTTTTCTCCTTTTATTTTTCATTTTCTTTTTCTTTTTCTTCTTTTTCTTTTTTTTTTTTTTTTTTACGGTAATTCCATTCGATCTTACGACGTGACCGTCGTCTCTCTTCCGTCACTTTCAATTAATTACAACTCTTTCACAATTCAATGATAGGAATCATTTTGCTTCGCTCACTTTCGAATCCAAATCGTGAACGCATTTGCTTTTTTTCCCCGATTTTTTTTTCTTCGTTCTTTTTCTTTTTTTTTTTTTTTGTTTTTTTGTTTTTTTTTTGTTTTTTTTTCAATCTCATCGCTCCTACGATCAATTTTCTTTCACGATCGGAAATTCCATTCGTTTGTTTGCCTCCTTTCGAGATCTAATCTCTTTTTCTTCTCTTCTTTTCTTTTCTTTTTTTTTCCTTTTCTTATTTCATTCACCCAAAATCAATTTCTCTCTTTTTCTTTTTTTTTTTTTTTTTTTTTTTTTTAACAAAACGAAAGTTCCAATTCGTTTTTCTTACGATCCAAATCCGATAGATATCGCTTTTCCTTTTTTAATTTTTTTTTTTTTTCTCTCTTTTTTCATAGCAATCCACGCGTATACTTCAGAGGCAATTGTTGAACGAGAAAGAGACGGAAAAAAAGATCCTTCGAGAAGATTAAGAAGAAGAAAGAACAAAAAAAAAAAAAAAAAAAAAGAAAGAAAAAGAAGAAAAAACTTGTCGCGGCAAAAATTGAAATATTCTTATTAATTATTAAATCACATTAAATTGGCATTAAATATAATCGTATATATTTTCCCGCTTGAATTTATTCTCCGAATGTATTAATGATAATTAACAGAATTTCCATTTCTTTAATGAAGAATCATGCTGTTAAAATCAATAAAAGAACGGGAAGTACGACGATTCTCATAACATTTTAAAACGTAAAGAAAAAGGAAAAAGAAAAGGGAAAGGGAAAAAAAGAAGAACAAAAAAAGAAAAAGAAAAAAAGAAAAAAGAACACAAAGATCTGACACGCTCTCATATTCGCTCGAACTGAAAGTCCTATTCACGAAATGAAATCTAATGCCTAATAGAGTAGCGAGTGACTAACATAAGAAAATCGCAATCGGATTTAACAAAATCCTTGTGAAACTCAGCGGGGATGAATAACCGACCTTGCCGATCTCACGTTCGCACGCACACGACCTTCGCCCGATGTCGAAGAATGCAAGGATCCACTTTTTCTTTCCCCTCCCACCCCTCTACATATATCTCTCTCTCTCTCTCCCGCTCTCTCTCTCTCTCTCTCTCTCTCTCTCTCTCTCTCTCTTTCAATCTCGCTTCTTCCTCTCACAAAATTAACGCGATTCTACGAGCTAGAGAAATAAATAAATATATATATATATGTGTGTGTGTGTGTGTGTGTGTGTGTGTGTGTGTGCGTGTAATAAAATCGTGATTCAACAATTCGTAATGTCTTTTCTCTTTCAATTAGAAAAATATTACAAGTAAAAATTCATTTGTTTTAATATTCAATATGAAATAGTTAAGTTACATGCGGTTAATGATAATAAAGGTAAATACAATGTATGTAACTTATAAAAATTATCGAATCGATTTAACAAAGAGAAACAACGATATTTATTATTTGCAAATTATTCCTGTAAAGATGCAAATTTACGTGAATGTACGATAAATGAAAGAGAGAGAGAGAGAGAGAGAGAGAGAGAGAGAGAGAGAGAGAGAGAGAGAGAGAAATAAAGAGAAAGAAATAAATGCGATTAAACGATTTGCGGTGAATCGTCTCTTGTGAAAAAAAAAAGGATAAAGAAAAAGAAAAAAAGAGAGAGAGAGAGAGAGACAGAGAGAGAGAGAGAGAGAGAGAGAGAGAGAGAAAGACAAAATTACAAAACGAGTTCTTTCACATGACCATTCATTTATTTAATGTTTTTTAACTTACGAAGTGGTCGACGATAACAACAGGAAATACAATGTAACAAATTGTCGAATCGATTTAACGACGAGAAACTGTAATCTTTTTTGATATTTGCAAATTGTATCTGTCTAAGTGGAGAGAGAGAGAGAGAGAGAGAGAGAGAGAGAGAGAGAGAGAGAGAGAGAGAGAATGAGGAAGAGAGAGAGAGAGAAAAAAAAAGAATAACATAAAATTAAGTAAAATGAAATAAAATAAAGTAAAAAAAAAAAAGAAAAAAATGGGGAAAAAAGAAGAAGAAGAAAAAGAAGAAGAAGAAGAAGAGAGAAAAAATAAAATGGTAATAATCTTCACGAAATTACAAAAGGATCGTTCGCGTAACGTTATCGCGCGACTTTATAATAACGTGCGAATGAAGATTATTAAAATCTTATGCGACGTCGTAAACGTTCTGTAACTCGAGCCTCTCTCTCTCTATCTCTGACTCTCTCTCTTTTTCTCTTACATTTACTTATGTATGCGAGATATATATATATATATATATATATATATATTATGAAATGCATAAACGTATACCGTTCATCGAATATCTAGAATCTTATCGAACTAGGTATTGTATTCGAAATAGTTCGTACTACGTTTATCTATTTATAGGATATAGAACATCTATCTGCTACTAACACGTGACACTTTAAGATACCCTACGATACCAGTTTTGTTCTATCTCGTAGTTAGATCTAAAAAATATTTTATATATATATGTATATAAATAAAAAAAATATATATATACATCTAGAAGGATACATTATAATATAAGAAGTCTATGCGAACGTGTATGAAAGTTTTTTTTTAAATGTTCGTCGTGAAGAAAAAAAAGAAAAGAAAAGAAAAAAAAAAAAAAAAAAAAAAAAAAAAAGCAAAGAAAAGAAAAACAAAAAAAGAAAAGAGAAGGAAGAAAGAAAGAAAAAGAGAAAAGAAAAGAAAATTTCTCCCGACTTTCTATAACTTTTTATATATATATAAATATATATACATATATACACGATATGTAATTCGATCAATATCATTTCTATTCGTAATTAATTAAATTAATTAACTCGAACGTTCAAAGTTTAATAGTCTAATCCTATATTTTGATGCAATTTATCGTGTGAAAATTGTCAGTCATGATTTTTCTTTGCATTCCACTCTTTCGAATCGTTTTATCTTTCTCACGCGTACATTGACACATAGCACACATATACATCCATATATTGTATGTATATATATATATATATAAAGACTCACGATGGCCGCTAAATTTTCCCTTCGACTGCATTCTGCTTCGACTCGAACGTTTCTTTAGCGGCTTCTGCGTTCTGCGAGTTCTTCTCGAAATCCTCGGCAAGAATTCTCTCGAGGGTCTTGCATGGGTGACTTACATATATCGGAGGTCAACTATGTCCTAAGCATTATCTCGTCGCATTGTTCGATACTTTTTTGCAACATTTTCACGTTGAAAATGTATTATAAACTTTTAAAGTCAATTTCGTGAAGAAACAATTATTATTATTATTATTATTATTATTATTATATTTTCTTTTTCCTTTCTTTTTTTTTCTTTTTTTTTTTTTTTTTTTTCTTAAATAACTATCCGTAAAAATTTTCTTATTAAGCGATATTAATTAATTAAATAAAGCAATAATATTGAAATTGAATAAATTATATATTATATACCATGAATATGTTTCGATTGAAACATCTTAATATTATTCTATAATATAATATAACGTGCGCGTGTGTGTGTGTGTATGTATGTATGTACGATGATAAACGTATCATTTCTTTTTCTTCGAATTTTTCAAGAATGGAAAAAGAATTTCGATGTTTTTTTAATTATGCTCTTAATTAAATTTCACTAAATTACACAAGGACGGTGTCATTTAAAAATCATTTTTGTCATTCTCAATTCTCTTTTTTTCCTCTTTTTCTTTTCTCTGTCTCTCTCTCTTTTTTTACTCCTAATCGTAAGCTGTCTCATTATTATACATCGTGAACGTGAATTTTTAATTGACATGTTATTTCAGGGACTGATAAAATCTTGTCATTTTAACGGATTAATAAAATTCTTCGGAGAAACAAAAGGAGATAAATAAATTGAACGATCGGTCGATTTGTAAAAATATCCATTATAGAAATAAATTCGCACGATGGTGCCCATTGGTAGCTGCGATCGAACGAATAGATACAAAAAATTCCATACTTTCCCGTGTTAATCCTCGATTCGATTTTAATTATTCCCTGCTGAGATAATAACAATCGTAAGACTAAATTTCCGTCGTGATATCGTCGTTTCGTTATCTTAACAAGCAAAATTTTAACGATCTTGTTTCCTAAACTCGTTTAATCGAATAAAAAGGAGAAAAAAAAAGAAAAAGAAAAAGAAAAAGAAAAAAAAACAGGAAAAAAGTAAATTATGGTGGATCTTGTTATTATGCTAATTTTTTAAGTGCGAAAATATAGAATTATTCTCGAATTAAAATTCATTAAAAAAAAAGAAAGGAAAAAAAATTATACAGAGAATAATTATATATTTTTTTTTTTTTTTTTATTAAAAAACTACTTCTTTATTTTATAAATATATATATATATATTATATTGTATATATTGTAATATATTTATTATATTTTTATTTACTATTTGTTACTTCAATACAATTACTCCACGATGTTATTATATTTATTTATTTAACAAATTTTCTCTCTCTCTCTCTCTCTCTCCTTCTCTTGTCTATCTATCTCTCTCTTCTGAATATTTTAAATAAATAAAAAAAATTCTTTTGCACAAAAGATAATTGATCGAGAATTTCACAAGGGCCGAAAACTAGCAATCCAATTATCGTAAAGTAAGTATACATAGCAGTATTATCGTTCTCTCATCCGAACTACGGTGCATCTCGAATGCATTCGATGTGCAACGGTGGCCGGTGCATCACGCGAGCAAGTGCTGCACTGCTCCTGTTGCCATAGCTGCTCGCACGATAATACGAGCACGAATTCGTCGTAAATCTCTTTCTCTCTTTTTTCTTTCTGGCTTCCTTTCTTTGTATCTACCATGGTTGGTAGCAGACTATCGACAGAGAGAAAGAAAAAGAGAGAGAGAGAGAAAGAGAGAGAGAGAGAAAGAGAGAAAGAGAAAGACTCGGTTAAAAAGACTAAAGCGTAACTTTATTTCCAAGGAATTCGACACGACCTGGATTTACTGATCGAAACTCTCTTTCGATCAAACCTTTTCGAATAATAGATTTTTATTTATTTATATAATTTTTTAAATGAAACTTTACTAAGAAAACCGATATGAACAGAAATGTACATTACTAAGAAATTTTTGCGACAATATTGTATATAATTATATTATAAATATATCCATATTATATTATATTAATTATATTAATATATATTAATTAATATCATTAATTAATATTATAATTAAATAATATTATATTAACTATATATTAATGTTGAATAAGACGAAAATGTCAAATGTCTGTTCTTTTATTATTTCGTCGTTTTGTATTTTATATATTATATATTTTTATATATATATATATATATATATTTATATATATATATATATATATATATATATATATATATATATATATATATTATATTGTCAAAATTTTTAATTTGTAATAAGATGAATAACGGATACAATTTTATTACAAATTATTTATAATTATACAATTTATTAATACTTTAATATAATTAATATAGAATTTATTCATAAATTTTGCAAATTCGTTTAATAATATTTACATAGTTTCAATATTTTACATCGGTATAATTAATTTCAGATAAAATGAGAAATGAAATCTGAAAGTAATTTCCGGAAATTTATTTCGTCAAAGTAATATGCAACTATGATCGAAACATGGAAATTACGATGAACTCATCGGATTAATTTTACTTTCTGAAAGGTATATCATCGATTTCTAATGTAATGTAATTTGATGTTCAATGTCAGAAAAATATTGGTGTCAAGGTTCGAGAGAAGAAATAAAGACGCATAAAATCGTACCCACTGTCTCATTCTTGGTTTAATGGAAACGATATCTCGTGTGTCTTTTCTGAATGAATCATCGAATTCGATCGTTGGTCACGCTCGATATTCTTCTTTCATCCGTGATTCCCGAACCTTGGAACCTGAGAAAAACATCGAAAAAATGGTGTAACGGATCCCGATCAAAAGAGAGAGAGAGAGAGAGAGAGAGAGAGAGAGAGAGAGAGGAAGAGGTCGATAAACTCGATGAGAATCAAAAATAATCGATACTGAAATATTTTCTCCTGCAATAAATTATTGTGCTCTTTTTATCATTAATATTTTACATTTGTAATTTTTCCCACATACATCCAATTATTTTATACTACAAAAATAATAATATCCAATTAATTTTTAATAATTGCACAATTATTTTCTAATAATAAATTTTATATTCGTACAATTGACAAACAAATAATTGTTCGACAATAATTATTATTTTCTTTTTTCTCGATCTCATTTTCATATACATACATACACATATACATAAATACATACGTATATACATATATATATATATATATATTTTTTTTTTCACATTCTCTGTTATATTTATATTATACATTAGCGAAAACGAAATCTCTCTTTTTTTCTCCTCTTTCTTTTTCTTTTTTTTTTTTTTTGTTCTTTTTCTTCGCGACAGACCGTAATGCATATTAGCATTTTATCACGTATCGTAAATTTTCACCGAAAGTTTCGCGCCACCCTTTTGATCGGTAAATAAATTACGATCGAAAGATATCGCTGTATCTGGAATAATAAAGTTCGAACGAAAATGCGCGCGTGGGATAGACTCGATTCCTTAATATCATCGCTCCGTACTAATTACCGAATGATCTATCGATCTTGCTTTTTGGCGGAAATTTCGAAACTCCGTGGAAAAAAAAAAAAGAAGAAAAAAAAAAGAAAAGTAAAGAAAAGAAAATTATATAACTAAATAATAATCATTCTCGATCCTTCGTTCGTATTCATTTTTCATAAAGAATGCAACGGATTATTAAAATGATTCATTTTCTCATTTTCCCTTCTCAATGATCTTTCATTCAATTCACTTGAACAATTACATTCACATTTAATTGTATTTTTTTTTTTTTTTATTTATATATTACTATCACTATTATTGCCATTATTATTATTATTATTATTATTATTATTATTATTATATTTCGTAATAGTCCGTCGTAAGATTGATAAAGATGTACGTTTATAAAAAAAAAAAAAAAAAAAAAAAAAAAAAAAAAAAAAAAATTGTAGAGAAAAAAGAAGACAAAAAAAGAAGAAAACTTGTATAAAATAATAACAAAAAGTATAGTATTTAGGTGCACGCGTGCATACTTAAAATGGAAAGTTTTTTTTTCCCCTTTTTTTTCTTTTTTTTTTTTCAAAAGAAAAAACATAACGTAGCTTTTTAAAAGATTAATACGTATTTTTAAATATAAATAAATCAGACGAGAAAGACAGAGACTGAGAGAGAGAGAGAGAGAGAGAGAGAGAGAGAGAATGAGAGAGAGGAAAAAGCATCACATTTAAGATATACAATTCGCGTAATACATAAGTGTCCGATGCAACCGTGTCGAGTCGATAGGTCAAAATAATGAGAAAGGTCACGCAGAGAGTAAAACTTACATACTTAAGAAAAAAAGGAAAGGGAGTTTTATTTCCTTCATATTTTTTTTTTTTCTTTTTCTTTCTTTTTTCGTAGACGCAAGATAAAAGAGTGAGAGAGAGAGAGAGAGAGAGAGAGAGAGAGAGAGAGAGAGAGAGAGAAAGAGTAAAAGCAGAGGAACAAGCTTGCCGACACACGAACAGACCAGTACTGTGTGTGCTCCTTTTCTTATAATCTTAATGTCAATCTCGAAACCATGCTTGGCTACCGTCTTACACGTACTGGCACGAAAAACGTCGACGATGAAAAGTGTCGACCGCCTCGGATCCGATCGTTTCTCTTCTCTCTCTCTCTCTCTCTCTCTCTCTCTCTCTCTCTCTCTGTCTCTCTCTTTCTCATTTACTTTTTCATCTCCTTCTTCATTTTTTTCGTATCTTTAAACACAAAGAATACTATACTACGCTTTTATTTATCTTATCTATCGTTCAAAACGTTCACGAAATTTCTTCGAATTAAATCGATTCGATACAATTGTTTATTCCTTCTTTCTCATATTTTAAATAATCATATTGTAAATAATTATATATATATATATATATATAAAATTGTTTTTTTCATTGATCATATTTGATGATTTACATACTCCTCTTCGTTTATTTGAATGATTTTAATCGAGTCAAACGAAGCTATTAATTATCGGGACTAACAAGGATGGATAAAAACGAGAAACAGAAAGGAATAAAGAGAGAGAGAGAGAGAGAAAGAGACAGAGACAGAGATAGATGGAAAAAGAGAGAAAGAAAGAGAGAGAGAGAGAGAGAGAGAAATAATACAGTTTCTTTTTGTCTACTTTCCGGATACAAAAACGGAAATAAGAGAAGGATGATAAATTTAAATTACTTGCCGGTGTTACGAAAACATACAGTTCGACTTTGAATCATCGATATCGCATTTAACTTCGGTATGTAAGGAGGAGAGGCGAGGCGTTGGCGTCTCAGCACGATTTTTCCTTCGTCTTGAACGCTCGCACGCGATATCGCACCCGACGAATCGCGCCTTTCGGGAGACTCGCCTTTCGAGGTCGCGAGCTCTTGTTGATTCACGATCTTCCAGTAGAGAAAGACAGCAAGAAAGAGAGATAGAGAGAAAGAGATAGCGAGAAAGAGAGAGAGAGAGAGAGAGAGAGAGAGAGAGAGAGAGAGAAAGATAGAGGTACAGATAGATATAGAGATAGAAATAGAGATAGAGAGAGAGAGAGAGAGAGAAAGAAAGAGGTAGAGGTATAGATAGATATAGAGATAGAGAGAGAGAGAGAGAGAGAGAGAGAGGTAGATCGATTTTATATGCAACCCAATAAAAATTTATTATACTGATGTAAAATCATAATTAACGATATATAACAATGAAATGATTAAATCGCAAAGAGGGAAGATCAAAGAAGAAAAGAAAAAGAAAAAAGAAAAAGTAAAAAAAAAAAAAAAAAAAAAAGAAATAAGAAAAAAGAAGAAGGCGGAGGTTAATAAATTTTTATAGAGTTAATAAACTTCTTCTCACGGCGAATCCCCTTCTACTTTAATATTCCTTCGAAAATATGATCCGACTCGTTAGACTAAGATAAAAAAAAAAAGGAAAAAAAAAAAGAAAGAAGAAGAAAGAAAACAAAGCGCGACTTCTTTTCTTCTTCTTCTTCTTCTTCTTCTTCTTCCAGGGAAAGAAAAAATACCCTCTCTCTTTTTCTTTTTTTTTTTTTTTTTTTTTTGAATCATTCATCCAATTCATTTTTCATTTCTGGACTTGAGAACGGTCAAGTGGAGAGGGGAGAGGACGATGAGGATCTTTTATAGTTTGCTCGAAATCTTGGATCTTTTTTGATCCCCAGGCTCTTCTATAAATAGTCGAACATTTCCATTCTGTGTATCAAGATTGGTCAATGCCATGAGAGAGACGTAATGTGAACGACTGAGAAAAAGTGTGTGCACGTGTGTGTGTGTGTGAGAAAAAGAGAGAGAGAGAGAGAGAGAGAGAGAGAGAGAGAGAGAGAGAGAGGACGACCACCATGAAAATAGTGTTAATAACCCTTCTCTCCCTTTTTTAGCGGGCACGATTAGGTCCTTCGAATATGATTCTCTGTCCTTTTTTTCTTTTCTTTTTTTTTTTTACAGATCAACATCTCTCTCTCTCTCTCTCTCCCTCTCTGTCTATGTCTCTTTCTTCTATTCTCATTTCCTTTTTCATCTTCTTTTTTCCTCCTCTTTTTTTTTCGTTTCGTTTCGTTTCGTTTCGTTTTGTTCCTTTTTTTTTTATCTTTCTTTACTTTCTCACCCTGGTCCCTCTTTCTTTGGTAGAAACGAAACGTTCTAAAATATGCGACAGTTTAGACGAAAATAGAATTTCGAGTTGGAATTCCATGAGTTGGTATGCATATTCCGGTTTTCTGCCTATCAAAATAACACGATCCACACGGATCCCTATGTTTTTTCGGGTTTACCCCCTTTCACTCTTCTTCTCACTCTTTATCTCTCCCTCTCTCTCTCTCTCTCTCTCTTTCTTCCTCTGTGTGTGTATCTTCTTTCTCTCGAAAGAATTCATTCTTGGTGTTCCTTTTTTCCAAGGGTTATCGATCTCCTTGAATTCTCTTACCTAAGTTTCTTATTTTTTTGTTCTTTTTCTTTTTCTATTTATTCTATATTTTTTATTTATTTATTTATTTATTTATTTATTTATCACACACAGTCAATAATACGTAAAATCAATTCTATTTAATCATTTAATAGGATTAATAATTAAAGATTTTATTATTAATCTTTATAGATTTATTCTGTATTTTTTTATTTATTTATTTATTTATTTATTTATCACACACAGTCAATAATATGTAAAATCAATTCTATTTAATCATTTAATAGGATTAATAATTAAAGATTTTATTATTAATCTTTATAGATTTATTCTGTATTTTTTTATTTATTTATTTATTTATTTATTTATCACACACAGTCAATAATACGTAAAATCAATTCTATTTAATCATTTAATAGGATTAATAATTAAAGATAAAAATTTTAACTTATATCTAACTGTGATAAAATATTCACATTTGTCTCTACGATATACTTTTCTTGTATTTTTTTTTATTAATGTTAAAGAATTGATCCAAAAAAAAAAAAAAAAAAAAAAAGTAAAAAGAAAAAAGAAAAAAAACATGAGAATGAGAG
>NC_062197.1:2515775-2520775 GCF_912470025.1 Vespa velutina | reverse complement strand
TAAACTTAGAAAGAGGGGGAAAAAAAAGAAAAGAAAAAAGAGAAAGCGCATCGTTTTATTATTTGTCGATAGGATGTCGATGAAATCTCATTATCCTCGAATTATTTCGAATTGTACTATCAAAAAAAAAAAAAAAAAAAAAAAAAAAAAAAAAAGAACGAAGACAAAAGAAAAGAAAAAAAGAACAGGAAGAAAGGAAAAAGAAACTTTGAATGATAAAAGGAAAATAAGGAGAAAAATATTTTTCACGCCACGACGAATAAATTAAATTAATATTACGAGATCATTATGATTCGAGAAAGAGAAAAGTGAAAGAACGGATCGAATATTCAACGACAAAAGGATCGAATTTTCAAAGATGTACTAATGCAACGCTGATGTACATATCCTTGTTTGATCGTGGTGAGGTCTCTTAGGCGGTGCTCGGGGTCCATGGGCGGGCCCCGCCGCTCCCGAAGGGGACCTATATAAGTACTGCCACGGAGCGTTCGCGTGTTATGCGATCCTACAATACAATCACTTCTGCCTCATCAGCAGCAACGAGACATGCGTCTTCCTGTGAGTATTCGAACTATTTTACTTGTCGTTTGTAATTGAAATTTCAACGAGAAAAAAAGAAAAGAAAAGAAAAGAAATTAACGCGAAGAGAGAGGAAAAAAAGCCAGTCTGATTCTAAATTATTGTAAAAAGTAAAAAAATTAAAAAAAAGAGAGAGAGAGAGAGAGAGACAGAGACGAAGACAAGAAAAAGTTATTCAAGATTCTTTTCAAATGTCTGTCAGTGAAAAAAAAAATAAAATATTTCTTTTTAATCTCGAAATGAAACGATTTGATTATTTTCTCTTTTGTTTTTTTTTCTTTCTTTTAATTATATTTTTTTTAATTATATATATATATATATATATATATGTATGTATGTATATATGTATATAAATAAAATAACGCCGTGATACTATTAAGCAAAATTATTCCGACAGATGCCGTTCCTTCTTTCTTGCGTCAGCTTGGTGGCCGGCCAATATAACAATCGACCTTACCAGATGACCACTCCTGTGCCTATTCTCAAGCAAATCAACAAGTAAGTATAACAATCGAGAAATAACGAAAGCACGATACAGAATGAATCTTAATTATATTAACACCTTTGAAATTGAAAGATAAGAAAGATAATAATGGATAACGAATGTTATATCAAAAAAAAAAAAAAAAAAAAAAAAAAAAGAAAAAAAAAACAGAATGAAGTAATCAATGATCGGTAATGATCGTAATTAAAATTATAATTATTTTCTTTATTATCAATTATCACCGAATAGAATAATAAACTTTAGAAATTATTAATGTTAACGTTGATGGATTAATAAAAGTGATGAGAAGAAAACAAAACAAAAAAAAAAAATAAGAAAAAAAGAAAAAAAAGAAATATATAAAAAATTAGGCACAACGGAGACGGTAGCTACAGTTATGGTTACGAGGCTGCCGATGGTTCTTACAAAATCGAATCGAAATATCCGACCGGTGAAGTTTATGGGAAATATGGATTCGTTGACGATACCGGGAACGTTCGAGAGATCGAGTATGGTGCTACTAGGCGTGGATTCGAGCCTGCCGGAGCTGGGATTAACGTACCACCACCGACCTTGACCTCAGCCAACAGCATTGCGAACGAGCCCGAGGACGATGGTCAATACCGAGAGGACCCATCGGTTTATTATACCGATCCAAGATATACCAATGGTGAACGTTACGAGCCAAGATCATCAGCTCAGCCTTATAATCTTCAACGACGTCCTCCCATCGATTCACGTTCTTTACCAAGGTCAGTAGTTTCTTTTTTGAAATAATTATAATAATGACTTTACGAGAAAATCATTAGATAGGAATAATTTTAAGATTAACCTAATACGCGCCTGTAATTATTTTAAAAGATAAATTTTATATATATATATATATATATATATAATAAATAAATAAATAATAATGAAAATATAAAATACTATTTATAATTATTATGAAGTGAATATTCCAATAATAATTTAATGATTAAAGATCAATTTCGTTCAATTATTTTCGATAAAAATAATAATTAGAGTAATCAACGATCCTTTGGAATTTTGAAAGAATTTAATAATAATAATAATATTAATAATAATAATAATAATAATAATAATAATAATAATAATAATAATAATAATAATAATACATTATTCTTTTATGTGATTTAATTGAAGTGATAGAAATTTCGTTGTAATAATTGGAATGATTTAATTTTCTCTCCCCCCCCCCTCAGACCATGGCTTCGTTGTCATTACAAAATTACTATATTTTAATGTAATCCAAGTTTTCTTGGCCGGACTATAAACTGACTCATACTACTGGCTCGATTCTTTAATTATATCTTTGATTTTTATGGACGTATTTGATTGTACTCGATCGAATAGATAGACCAGAAGCCTTGAGACAAAGCAATTATCTATTAATTTCGGTGATTAAGCGAGTTAGTGGTGGGATCTGTTGCACAGCAATCGGTTAGCAACAGGATAGCCGATTGAACTGAAATGTCAGGCAAATCGTTTGAAAATGTAACAATCGTGACTTGCACAACCAATAGAATTGTCTAAGCCCTCTGCTATAAATACACATATATATATATATATATATATATATATATATATATATATATATATATATATATATATATATACTTTATATAATCATAATTTTATTTGATTAATTTATTCATTATTTATTATTATTGATATATAAAATTTCTATATATACATATACGTATATAATTTATATAACTATTATATAGCGTGATCATATTGAAGTATCTTAATTTTTGTTGTGTAATAAATTTATTTTTATACAAAAAATTAATAAGATTTCTGATGTCTTTATTTTTTTTTTTTCTTTTTGCATTTTTCTTTTCTGAAGAGAGAGAGAGAGAGAGAGAAAAATACATACACACACACACACAAATGCGAAGATTTTTTTTTTTTTAAATAATTAAATAAAATTTAAAAGATGTCATAATTAATTGATAAACGAACGAATTGTAGTTGTCGTTGTTGTTATTGTTGTTTTAGCAATTCTATGCCAATTGCTCCTCGAATGTCGGCGCCTCGATACGAGGCCGCGTATCGACCACAGTATCAACCGCAATATCAAGGACAACAGGGACAAGGGAGATCCTTGTACACTCCGATGGCATACCAAGCCGGATATCAGGGACATCCGGCGCCCAACGTGGTCTCAAATGCTGGCTTGGCATCCTATACTATAAATTACAAACGATAGAGAGAAATTACAAAAAAATCAAAATGGCAGACAATATGGGGGCGACCTATCGTCTTCTTCTTCTTCTTCTTCTTCTTCTTCTTCCTGTCTTGTGTAAATAAGTTTAAATTAATTTATACGCAATACATTCGTTGTTTCTTTTCTTTTTTTTTTTTTTTTTTTTTTCATTTTTCTTTTTTAGTTCACATCACGAGACTTTCACAATCTTCTCGTTTCTTTTTTGTTTGTTTGTTTTGTACGTTCGTTTAATTTAGATTTACTTACGACGGATGCACCCGTGCATTCCAACTTATATGCATCTAACGAATACAGTTCGAATGCAATGCAAATAAAGGCTGCTTTACGTTTATCTCTTCCTACGTTTCTTCGTCTTTTTCTTTTTATTGTAACGTTAGAAGGATCATATATATATATATATATATATATATATATATATATATATATATATATATATATATACATTACTTCTTTATGAGTTAACCCATGAATATAAAAATTGAAATGTACGAATAATAATTTATCATTTGCAAATGATATTATAGACCGAAATACTGTGTACTGTAATTACGTGTGCGCGTGTCTACGTATAGAGATATTTTTAAAATTTTATAAAAATGAAAAAAAAAAAAGAAAAAAAAAGAAATAAAAAAGAAAATATATAAGACGATGATAACGTTTATTTTCGAGGAAATTTTTATTAATTGATCATAGAAAATTGCGATGACTTTAATCGAATTGAAATCTAACTGAAATATTCCAGGATTTTCAACGATGCGATGCACACTTTTAGCTCTTCAGTATAGAACCGACCTTGAATAAACTTGCGTACGTATATATATATATATATGTATATATATATATATATATATGTATATATATATATGTATATGTATGTATGCAGGCAAAAGATAACCGGGTACATTCTTACGCCTTTTAAATGCCGTCCAGTAGATTTTTACGTCCGCGAGTAAGGCCATAAGGAGTCCGTCGACCACACCCAGGAATTTCATCTACCCTATCCTCACTCAGGTCGAAGACGCGCCTTAGACAATTTTCTTTCTTTGTTCTTTTTTTTTTTCTTTTCTATCGTTTTTTTTCTTTGCTCTTTTTTGTTTTGTTTTAATTTACTTTTTCTATTCTTTTTTTTCTTTCTTTTCTTTTTTTTTTCTTTTTTTTGAATTTTTACGATCCCTACGCACTTACTGCCTTTAATATAATCTCATTTATGCATTGAAAATGCAATTGGAAATTGCAACGACGAAGATATATATGTATATATATATATATATATATATATATATATATATATATATATATATATATACGTGTATAATAAATAACAATGACCTTAAAGGACGGACAATTGCCTGATGATAAATGAATGAATAAATGAATGAATGAATGAATGAATGAATAAATGAATAAATAAATAAATAAATTAAAGGAAGAAAGAGAATGTAAATAATCGGAAAATCTTTTTCTATTCCTTTCTTTTTTTTTCTGCGATCGCATAACATAATATTAAATTAGTTACAATGTAAATTACAAATTATGCGATATTTATTAACAATATTATTATTACAATAATGTTAATATATATATATATATATATATATATATATATATATATACGTATATATTAATTATTAAATATTAAAAAAAATATAATATAATCTTTCTTTATATTTTACGAGAAAAGTAATT
>NC_062197.1:2498275-2510775 GCF_912470025.1 Vespa velutina | reverse complement strand
ACCTATGATTTTCCATAAAATAAGAGAACATTTGATTGAGCTAACCTTAATATTTTTTTTTTCCTCTCTGTGTTAGGTAAGATTAGGTTATTCGTAAAGGAAGTTTGATAAGGGAACGTAATATTCTCGATAAGAAACTCGACCAGACGAGTCTACATAGAAAATGTCTTTGGATAGTTTCGAAGTTAACGACACAAGTGGAACATGTCAAAGAGAGGGAAAATGAAAGAGAAAGAGAGAGAGAGAGAGAGAGAGACTAGTTAGACCCGTCGTCGTCTAACGGGCCTGCCGCATAGCATTTTAAATACCATGTTGATCGATCGAACGATCTATATTTTCGCGATTTAAACTCTTGAGAGAGAGAGAGAGAGAGAGAGGGAGAGAGAGAGAGAGGTGGGGGAGGGGGTGGATGAAAGGATTTTTCGATCGGAGCAACGAAACGAAACGAAACGAAAAGTACACCTGTAATTTCTCTTTACTGACCCCAATATTCCAGCTTTTACATAATATTCTCTCACAGAAGCTCGACGCCTGCCAAACTGCTTTTTGTCCGCGTTCTTCTTGTCTGTTTATCTCTCTCTCTCTCTCTCTCTCTCTCTCTCTCTCTCTCTCTCTCTCTCTCTCTCTCTCTCTATCTATCTATCTATCTCTTTCTTTCTCTATCTCTCTCTCTATCATGGCTTTGAAACGTTCAAATTTACATCCAAATTAATATAGAAATTAATCGAGAAGACGCTTTAAAATCTTTTTTTCACTCCAATATCTTTATATATATATATATATATATATATATATATATATATTTTTTTTTTTTTTCACGATGATTTATAAATAACAATGTATTTGCTCTTATAGAAAAGTTTTTGGATTTTCTGATTTATATCGTAGATCTTTTTTTCTGAAGAGAAAAAAAAAAAAGAAAAAAAAAAAAAAAAAAAAAAGAAAAAAAGAAAAGAAAAGAAAAAGGAAAGAAAAAAAGAGGAAAAAAAGAAAAAAACCAAGAAAATAGAAAAAAATATCCTTCTCCAGAAAATACCTGCGAAGTTTGTAAAAAACGATTATATCTGTTTTATCAGCATTGCACGTTACGGAATTAGTCTTTGTCGAAAAGTAAAAAAAAAAAAGAAAAAAAAGGAAAAAAAAAAAAAAGAAAGAAGAAGTAATAGGAAGACGAAAGAGAAAAATCCATCATGTTTTCAATTGTTTCTCTTCTTTCTAAAAAAATTATTTCTCTCTTTTTTTTCTTTCTTCACTTTTTCTTTTTCTTTTTCTTTCCCTCCGTCCAGAAGAAAAACATCGTGAATTATATCATTCGTCGATCGATTTTTTTCGAACGAACCAAGTCCAAAAAGAGGGGCATGTTTTACAATTGGGTGTTGGTGGGAGGGGGGGGGGGGGGAAAGGCGTCCATAGATTTAGGGGATATAAGGTGCTGTTTGTAAGAGGACAAGGCGAGCGTACAGAACTCGAATAGATAGTGAAAGTCCCCCGGAGCAGGGAACAAGAGTATGAGGATACGGAGGAGAGGGCAGGAACGGGGGGGCCCAGTAAGGTATATGAGGGCCTCAGTTCGAGCAACAGCCGGTACTCTAGCCTCGCTGCCTACTTACATTCACATACACTAACACAATCGTACGAACAGGACACAATGTACACCTACGTGACGGTACGTATCACACGTTGGTGCAGCATCCTTTAATTTTTTTTTTCTCTTTCCTTTTTTTTTCTTTCTTTCCTTCTTCTCTTTCCTTTTTTATTATTTTTTTTTTTTCTGTTTTTTTTGTGATCGAAGACCTCGATAGAGAGAGAGAGAGAGAGAGAGAGAGAGAGAGAGAGGGAGAGAGAGAGAAAGAGGGAGAGAGAGAGAGAAACGAAAAAGACAAAAGCTTCGCGTGTGAAATCTTTTGTGAACTTTTGCATATTGTGACGATAAAAGTGATCGGTGTGTGTAAATATAATAAAGCCAATGACTACGGAGTGATTAAATATGTTGATCTTTTATTATCGATCTTTCTTTTTTTTTTTTTTTTTTTTTTTCTTTTATTAATTTTTTTTTCTTTTCTTTCGTTTTCTTTCATTCTTTCTTTCTTCATAAATCATATATATATCGAGTCAGTGATAAAAGGGATTTCATCGAGTTAATTTTTGATCATTGCGTACACATTCGATCTTCGTAAAAATTGATTTTAAAATTGATCGTGAAAACGACTTTTCGCTATCGATAAATTTATTTTTTATTTATGGAGAATGGGACATCGATTGTCAACGTGAAACATTGATAGCAAGATTATATTATTACGTTGGTTACTTCCGAAGCCCTTGAAAAGTGTTAGTTTTCTCGTTGAAATGTTTTTTCCTAACTTTCTTCCGTATCGTTACGCAAAGAAAAATATGATTTGTAAGAAGGAACGAACGAACGAATGAACGAATTAACTGGATCAACTTTTTCCGCGTTAGAGAATTACATAATTTCGAACGTTTAACACAGATATTTGTAGAAATTGAATATGTAAGGATTATCATACGTAATATAACGGCGAAAGTGCTTCGAGTGTGAAAGACTAGTTTAGAATAATATATCGTACTTGTGCGTTCGCTCGGGCGGAACTTACAGGAAGTACGCTGCTATGCCGTTATCCGACTAGTTTATTAACGCGTACACTATTTATAGAATATATGTGCAAATACATATACATATATGTTGAACATTTCATTCGTATTTGAGATTGCAAGAAAATTTTAATAATAACGTTACGTGAAAAAGAATTCACACCGTTAAGGTAAAACTTTTATTCGTGTTAATGTTAATTTCAAATATCTGACGATTAATATACTAAAGAAAGATCTAGTTGAAATAACGTTGTATAGTTGTTTAAATAAATTTATCAGATGAACTGGTCGATAATAATTTATTTTACGTTGAATTTATAAAATATTAAATAATAGAATAAACATTGGATGCGTATAAATATTTTTAGGTGGCAACGGTGATTGGTCTGATATTGTCGGTATCTGCGCAGCAGTATCAACAGATCGACGATTATGCCGATTATCAGGCACCTAGGCCAGCTCACCCAACGCCAAGAAGTTATTCGTCGGATGCAGCACCGGCTCGACAACAAGCAGCAGCACCGCCAAGTCCAAAACCAACGCCGGTGGCCATTTTGAAGCAAATCAATAGACACAACGAGGATGGTTCTTATACGTATGGTTTTGAAGGAGCCGACGGTTCTTTCAAGATCGAAACGAAATTACCAGGTGGTGAAGTAAAGGGGAAATACGGATTCGTCGATGACACTGGAAAGGTCCGAGTTGTGGAGTACGGAGCGAATCAATACGGTTTTCAACCGGCTGGCGAAGGTATTACAGTGGCTCCGCCGACCTTGGTAGATGAAACAACGAGCAAGGAGGCTCTCCAAGGTCAAAACTATCAGGATTACGACTATCAACAGGCTGCCAGACCTCAACCGGCTCAAGCAGCCATTCCGCGTCAACCTCAATACCAACCACCACCTCAAACGCACACCCAAGCTGTTTATGCACCAGCACAACAGGCTCCTTCGCAGCCGGCTTTACCAAAAGCACCGATCTTCTCTCCAACGATTCCTCGTCAATCACCTTTACTACAACAATCCTACGACGAACCAGTACCAACTTCTCAGATTTACAATCAAGGTCCCGCTCAGTTTGGTCCGGCTCCAGTTCAGGAACGAGGTCAACCTCAAACGCGTAGTCAAAGTGGCGGTATCCTTGATCAGCTTGCTAGAGATTACGCTCTACCGCAAGGAGTAGCGCCGCCATTGCACGATATTAGCTTCGGTTATTACTAGCTCGTCTAGTCTAATATCATTGATTCTATGACTGCCAGAAATCATACAGTGCATTTTCTTTTATTTTCTTTTTTTTTTTTTTTTCTTACTTTCTCCCTCCTAATTCACACTTAGAGATTAGGGATCTCCGCGTCCTAAAAAAAAAAAAAAAAGAATGGATTCGAGGACGGTACGATAATGATGGACGAGTGAATTTTGTTTGCTCGTGATTATTCTCTTTACAATTTACTATCGGAACTATTATGTTCAGGTTTCATTAAGATTGATCGATTGCTCTTAAACAGAGAGAGAAAGAGAGAGAAAGAGAAGGGGAAATATCTCGAGGTCAATCGGTAAAGTTGATTTCTGTTTATTCTTTTTTCTTTTTTTCTTTCTTTTCTTTTCTTTTCTTCTCTTTTCTTTCTTCTTTTCTTTTTCTTTTTTTTTTTTTTTTTTTTTTTTTTTTGCTTTCTATGAACTCTTGCGAAAGCAACAAGCATCAAGATCAAATGTGTATAGTGAGGAGCCTTGTTCCGATAGTAAACGTTTGTCCGTGAATGATAATCCTTTCTTGGGACGATTAGAATTATATTAACACGTATTCTTGCCATTTATGCCAAACTTCGTAAATAATATGAATTAGACGAAGCGGAAAAATGGATTCGACAAAACAATATAATTAGTTCATTATGAAATAGTTTAATTCGCACTGTATAATGCTCTTTATGAGAAAAGAAAAGAAAAGAGAAAGGAAAAGGACACGAGTATTGTTGTGTTCTCGAGTCACGTGGGAGCACCACGTCTCTCATCCATTTTATCGTTAGGTTATTTTAATGTAATTAAATCGAAATAAAGAGAAGATCATTAATAAAACAAATATCCCATGATAATCCATCCTTGATCTATCGTTGATCGTTGATTGCTTTTTTCTTTTTTTCTTTTTCTTCTTCTTTTTTTTTTCTTTTTTTTTTTTTTTTTTTTATTTTATACATCGAATCCTTTTCTTCTTTTACTTTTTCTTTTCCTTTTCTTTTTCCTTTTCTTGCTGCTATTTGAAATACTTGTAGAAAGGCATGAGATAGACGTACATATATATATATATATATATATTGAAAATCATTATTAATAAGGTTAAGAACATGATAGTAACTTTTACTTTTCGAGGATAATACAAGGATCAAGGAAACAAGATTGCAAGATTCTTTTTCTTTTTTTTTTTTTTTTTGCATGTATCAGATCGACAAATTCACACGAATCGTAATTGCAAAATAGAATTTGCTCTTTCAACGATAAAAAGTCCATTTTGTCGGGAGTGCTTGGCCTCCCCTTCATAATTGCAACCCATCGTACAAACGTGTAGATCCGGTTTTCAAGCTATAGGAATCGAGGTTGTTATCTCGTTAAACTTTGAGAACGTGACCGAAACGTATCCTGTTTAACAATGAAACGAAATATAGATAATTAGAATGGTTCGATTAATCTGTCAAAAGATTTATTGATTATTAGAAATCTAACAATTCTCACGATTATCAACGTCGTTGTAAATTCCCATTGGATTTTGTTAAATTTGATGGGCTCTTTGATTTAGATGATTATATATTATTTGAAAATTTATGTGAATGCGGTTTTAAACGATCGTAGGACATTCTAAAAAAAAAAAATGAGTATCTTGGCAACGTACCAAACAATCGCATCATCATAATACACCTTTGTCCACGCGAGGTGAGCATTACTTAATGTACATTGACCTTCTTACACGCAAGCCGGGACTGTTCGTGCATTTATTATGCAGGTGTGACGTTATATGGACGAAGATTCGAACTTTACGTAAGTGCGTCTATAAATAACATCAGCTATTTGCCCCCATAAAAATCATGAATTACATGCCATTAAATCATTCATCTTTTATAACCAAAACGAACTCATCGAAGAAAAATATGGGTACAATTTAATCCCATCATTTATTTCTTTTCTTTTCTTTATTTATATTTTTATGATTTATTTGGAACTTATTGTTATATATATATATTTCTTTCCAAGTACATCTTTATCAAAATGTGCTAGGAATATTATTTTCTCAATTAAAATTCTTTTTTGTTTTTGATTTTCTCGACGACAAGAAAAACAAGTAACAAAAAAAAAACACACACACACACACATACACACACAGAAGAAATAAGAAGACGGAACCAAAATGGTTGATACTCGGACGACGACCGAGCAAAGAATGCGGATTAATTAATTAAATAAAATTCATTATCTTTATATAACGCATAGTAAAAAATATATATATATATATATATATATATATATATATATATATTCTTTTTTTCCTGTATATATATATAGGAAAAAAAGGAGAAGTAAAAAATAAAAGAAAGAAATAAAAGAAAAAAAAATAGAAAGACAGAAAGAAAGAAAGAAAGGAAGAAAAGAAAAAAAAAAAGAAAGAAGAAAGAAAAAAAAAAAGATTACACAAGTAAAGTACGAGTAACGAAAGGAACGAACGAACGAACGAAATTAAATATGTACCTATGTACGTGTAACGTGTCGACGGCTGAAGGACTTCGTGAGCGTGAAAATAGGTGCGTGAAAATAACTTTCCCCTTCGAAAGTTTTAAGACGGTCAGTCGAGCATCCGTCGCTACGAGATACATCGTATATTATTTAGCGTTCTTCGTTATTTTTCTTTTGTTTTTCCTTGAACGCATTGTGTCGATCGAATAATTTTCAATTCATTTCGATAATTCATTATCGTCGGTAAAATAATTTTCCAATGATTTTTTTCCTTCCTTTTTTTTTCCTTTCTTTCTTTTTTTTTTCCTTTTTCTTTCAAAAAATTTTTCAAGAAGTATCATTTTATTATATCGATAAAAAAAAGAAATTCGTATCGTTCGATTAAACACCCCCACCCAACCACCCACCTACCCCCCCCCCGTCAGCAAACACTTTTACTACGTTGATCTTAACGATCGATGAATCGCGATGGCTCGAGTAAATTGTAAACGTGACGATCTTCCTCTCTCTTTCATTTATCATATCTTTCTCTCTCTCTCTCTCTCTCTCTCTCTCTCTTTCTCTCTTTCTAGCACGTGCCGCAAACAACGGCAATGGCTTCTCCATTGATGATGCTCTGAAAGATAGTGTTGAGTTATCGTGTCGTGATAATGAAAGTAGGCAAGTATGTTTCTTCATCCATATTTTAACAACCGACACTTATATTTCTTCGAAATAATATAATTACGACGATAGCCGAATAATTATCGAACATCGCATGCAAGTTATAAGGAATTATTTTCACTTAATATCGTTATCGTACCGTATAAATATTCAATAAATTTACGCTTTTAAATAAAGATATATATATATATATATATATATATACCTTTACTTACCTGTGCGAACTAAATTATATCGCGGAAGTGATGGCCGATTTAGAAAGGTATCAATTGCAAGAAACTCTCCCGAATTAATATTATATCCGGCTTAGAGAGTAAACGAGAAGGAGAGAGAGAGAGAGAGAGAGAGAGAGAGAGAGAGAGAAAGAAATAGACAGATAGAGGCCGTTTCAGATATCGGTGACGATCTTTCCAGCACTTTCTTCTCGACAGATGTTTATTTCTCGACGTGCTCGACGTAGCGTTATATTTTTATAATTCCTCGCGGAAGAATTCGATGAAAACGAAAATTGCTTGAAAATCATCTGCAATCAAAATTTCCTTCGTCCTTTATGAAAAGTAATTCCGAGACGAACGTTATTTCGATTCTTGGTGCGCGAGTAGTTATGAAAAAAAAAAAAAAAAAAAAAAAAAAAAAAAAAGAAAAAGAAAAGAAGAAAACAAAAGTAAAATAACAAAGAAAGAAAAATTACCAATTTAAAAAATACTTGTTAGATATATTTAATAAATGACTTAGGAATTCGCTTCGTAAAAATATTCGAAGAAAGTAGAATAAATTTGTTCTATTCGTCGGTCACTATGAGAAAGAAAAAAAAAGAAAAAAAAAGAAAAAAAAAGAAAAAAGAAAAAGAAAAAGAAAAAAAATCAACTCGATCTCACGTTTGTATTTTGTACGAATTAAAGGAGTTACTTAAATGAAATAAAACGTATGTGCCAGTTTTATCGAATAAGAATACGGGAAAGAATCTAGGTTGTTATAATTTGGCAATGAGGGGACCCCTTCCCTGATTTTATATTGTTTGGCAATGGCCATGCCATAACATGACAGACCATCTAAGAATCTAATTCGTGGGGTGTTGTTCCAGTGCCGATGAGCAACGAATGCCTGTCCAAGATGCCCCCACTATTGGCAAAAGCCTTCGTATAGGTTATAAAGGACTGCGGTGGGTACTATCCCACTGCACTCTCTCAGTGAAACTCTCAGAGGACCGTATACCTCACCGTCGAACCCTTCACAAAACGGAGACACCATGAGGATTTTTCTATTGGTACGTAAGCAAATTTTCCGATCGATATATATATATATATATATATATATATATATATATATATATATATATATTACATGTGTATATATAAATTCAATCTTTTTTTTCTTCTGTTTTTTTTTCTTTTTTTTTTTCCATTTTTTTTTTTTTTTTTTTTTTTTTTTTTTTAATTCTTTCTTGTAACTCATTTATCTCTAATCCGCGTGTGTTGTGTGTTATCGTGTAGACGTAGACAATATTAAATCGATATAATTCGATCGAATGGTGGGTGCATCAGAATTTTATTTCGAAAAATGTTCGTTCGTGACAGTCGGACCTTTTTTTGTTTTCTTTTTTTTTTCTTTTTTTTTTTTTATAAGAATCGATAAAACACTTCTTTCCAATCGTCAATTGGAAAATTATCATCTAACAAAAAATACGATAGTTCATCAACTAGGAAAATGAACGATAATGATTGTCTTTTATGAGTTTTACGGTGGGTACGTATCATCGCGTGCGATTATTCCCGTATAGTTACGTCGTTATAATATTGCGAACAGAAGTGGTGACTTTCTCTTCATTATTCATCATTTACGAATCATTACTATCGAACGTGTTCGCCTTTAATTTAATCATAAGTAAGTAGCCATGTTGGTACCGTAATCGTTAATGCATTATGCTTGTGCGTTCGAATTTCACCTTCTCATAGTCATCGCGTTCCTGATCAGTGCACTAACCGGTAAATCATTTTTCCTGCGAGTTCATTATTCTCTTTGTGTCTACAAATACTTTAGAGTTGAATGAGAAACGTGCGTTAATTTCACACATTTTTAACTCACGATTTGTACCCACGATCATCATCATAATCATCATCATTATCATCATAATGATCATCATTGTCGTCGTCGTCGTCGTCGTCGTAGTCTTTTTCTTATACTTTTCCTTTTCAAACGAGATCTCTTCATTTGAATATAATCGTGATAATAATAAATTATTATTATTATTATTATTATTATTATTATTATTAATATATTCATTTTTCATAAAGATTATTAAATCGATAACAAGTATTTACGTAAAAGAGTTTCGTTCTAATCTGCATTGATTTTTTTTTTCTCTAGCAATCATTTAGCCATATATATATATATATATATATATATATATGTATACCAGTATTTTACGTAAACGTCTAGATAGATACACGAAGTGTAATCCGGCCTCTATGGCATTTCCTAGTTTTACGCATTCTACTTTTCTCACATACTTTGAGCTCGTCACGGATCACGGATCATGTGGGATAACGAAAGTATCGCAACTCGTCTTTCACGGTTAGACACCCCTCGAAGTATTTATTTCTATGAAAAACGGAAATCTTTATCTTTCCTCCCTTTCTTTCTCTCTCTTTCTATCTGTCTTTCTTTCTTTCTTCATTCATAATCCTTTCGACACTATATTAACTCATTAAGTATCACGTAAGAATGAATATTGAGAAAATAGAAAAAAAATTACATTTAATAAAGGATCGTTTCAAATCTATTTCATTTTCTCTCTCTCTCTCTCTCTCTCTCTCACACACACTTTCTCTCGTAATCAATGAAAATAAAATAATAAACTATTATATTGTACGAAAAACAAATTATCGATTAATGGAACCACTCAATAAACTCGTTGATCTAATACCAATTATTTTTTCCTTTTTAATAAAAAATCGAATGTTCCTCTTACGATATCGATCATTTTAGAAGTAAACGTATAGATAACTTGGTATACAATCGTTCCTTTAAATACTAAGCACAGGTATAACGAGATAACGATCGTAATAAAGATCGAAGGTACACGAGAGTGCATGGAGTACGCGTTGAGTTCTATTTCGCACGTAACAAAATCGATACATCGATATCGTAAGGGATATCGATTATATCTAAGGAACGTGCAATTATTCTCTTTCTCTCTCTTTCTCACTCTTTCTCTTTCTCACACACACACACACACACATACTTTCACCGATTCGTTAAGGGAACGTCGTGTTATATTATTTATTTATTTATTTATTTATTTATTTATTTATTTATTTATTTATTTATGTTTTTTTCTTTAATCGTCTTAACCTGATAACCCTCTTCAAAGTTCATCCATAGAATATTAATCGAACTCGTTGTAACTTTCGAAATTGATACGCGAACGAACAGATCGATCGATCATTTTCTTTTTTTTTTTTTCTTTTTTTTTTTTTTTTTTTTCAAATTTCGATCTCGTCGAAATGAAACGTTGAAATTCTTTTGAGAAAAATCTTGATTGATATTTCGTGAATTAATCGTCGGGAGATTAATTAAGAAAATCTGTTTCTTTTTCTGTTTTTTTTTTCTTTCTCTTTCTTTTTCGGTAAAAAAAAAAAAAAAAAAAAAAAAAAGGAAAAAACCGTTTTTCAATCAGAGATATACTACAGCGTAGTTTCCTAAGCCTAGTTTTATACTTTTAAGAAAGCAATCAAACGGAGAGAAACCGTGCACGTTGAACTGCGAAAGCGAGGCTAATGCACATAATGGAAGTGAATCTCAACGCTTTCTTCGTGTCCAAACGTTAGGCACGAGGACGAGTGTCTATGTGTATTTACTTTAACGATTAGATATTATAATTATATTGATCGATGATCTACAATTAAACGCTTCAGTCGTTTTACGATAGTCCTTCATTCTCTAATCTCTAAGCTCTTTTTCTTTCCTTTTTTCACAATTATTTTCTTTTTCATCATAATCCATGATAAATCGATCGATCGATCGATCCTTAAGATCTTTAATCTCGTCCGATTAAAACGTTCAATGTCTTTGAACGAAAAAAAAAAGAAAAAAAAAAAAAAAGAAAGAAAAACAAATCTTTTTCCATTAATTTTTTGTAATCAACATCAGCGATCACTTTGTTCGAACGTAATAGAGACGTAAAAAATCGTGCGCAATCGAAACACATTTTTTAATCATTCTAATCGGCACTCTATGTGCAATTCGGCCTTCGCGATAGGTCATTAGACTTCCTTAGAAAGAGAAAGATAAATAGATAGAAAGAGAAAGAGAAAGAAAGAAAGAAAAAGTGAGAGCAAATCTGATAACGTAACGTCATTAACGTACGAAAGCTTCATTGGTATCACATTCGCAACACGCAATACGTGTAATAAAATGTTCGTCCATCCATCTGTGATATATTTATATACATATGTGGATACATATATATATATATATATATATAATTGTGTATACGTTTCGATCGCACAAGGGCATGCTGGTCCTCGTAGAGCATACCAATGTGCACTTTCGACGCCCATACGAAATGACTCACATTCACTCTCGAGTTAACTCGATACGAAACCAGTGACTATCTGGCAATGGCAACTATGTATATATTCAACAGCATACTATACCATTCTAAACGTTAGTTTCTCGTCCTTTTCTAGAATCACTTTTCATATTCTCCATAGAGTCATGCGTCGCTTTTCCATGAACGTCGAAGACGGCTCGCGTTTCTTAGACTTTCGAATCTTTTGTCTACGAACGAGATCACAATGGGAGATATTAAAACCTGAAAGTAAAACTTTTTAAAACTTAGAAATTGTCTCTCTTCCATTCTTCTTCTTTTTCTTTTTCGTCCTCTTCTATTTATTTTATTTTTCTACGCTGGAATATCCACAGAAAGAATATATATATATATATATATATATATATATAAACTTTCTTCGTTTGAACATTTATGCGCATCGTCGAACATAAATTTCTTTAGTCCGAAAGTTTAAACCACTAAACTAATGTAAGTACGTTTTGTTTCGTTTCGTTTCGTTTCGTTTCGTTTCGTTTCGTTTCCACTTTTCGTTTTTAAATTCCTTTCTTGACTCCTTAGTAATAGTATCGTACGTTTTATGCACGTTCCTCGTAAGGATAGGGATCGGCCTTGAATTTCAACCCTTGACTCCTTGCACTGTTCTGAGACTATGATATATTTCAGGGTCAATGATCGTCTACCAGACACGAACTCTCTCAAACGTTTCTTCTGCTTTGTATCAATGAATCTTTCAAATCTGTTTTTAAACAGAACGTAAAGATAGTCATTTTATATCGTTCGATGATACAAATAAATGAATAACTTTGAGATAGGAAAAGAGGAGAAATAAAAAAAAAAAAAAAGGAATTAAAGAAAAAAAAAACAAAAAAAAAACAAAAAAAGGAATAAAATAATCTTCATTGCGACGAAAAACGAAGATGGTCGAATTTTAATTTTTC
>NC_062197.1:2473275-2493275 GCF_912470025.1 Vespa velutina | reverse complement strand
GATGGTTCTTTTAAGGAAGAAACCAGAGGAACGGATTGCGTTGTAAGAGGAAAGTACGGTTACGTAGATCCTGATGGTAACAAAAGAGAGTTCACATATGTATCCGGTAATCCTTGCGATCCTAATGCACCGAAGGACGAAGAGGAAGATCTTCCGGAAAAACAGGAAGACGATGATCTATCCGGACCAGCAAATTATCCATCCGTTAGACCTGTCCCGATCAGACCGATCAGGCCAACTTATCAGCCAACTACCGCACGTACTCCAACGGCCATATTTCAAACACAATATCAACTTGACGACGAAGCTAGCCAGGAATTAGAGGAAGAAGTTCAAAAACCTATACAACTTCGGCCTACAGCTTTTAGAAAGCCTCAACAATCTTACGTTCAAGTTTCACCGTCTACTGCTCTTTACGATTCAACACCAACCAGTAATCCCTCGCAGCTCTACAGATTAGCATCAACCTCTAATGTTCAATATCAAACGACAGCCGTTCCTTCGGAAAGACCTCCGTCTACGATATCTCCATTAGCTTATCAATCACTCGAGACTAGCACTCGCAAGGCAGTGACTCGTCATCAGGTCCGTCCTCAATCGGTCGCCATTACACCCAGGCCCCATATTGCACAAGTCGCCGCACAATATGTCTCCCCGAGTAGCACAGAAAGATCTATACCGTACAGCACACAATCACGGCCCACCCCGAGCACCTCTACTCATCTTCGCACCAGCGTCAGCCCCTCGAGCTCAGCCCATCTCAATTTTGCCGCGGAGTTAGAGCGTTACGTTAACACGGTCGGTGTTCCCTCAAAGTCTACCCAACAAGCCGCACTTTCACCCTCGAGAACGAAGCTAGGTCAGACCACGGTCACCACAGTCCCCGCGGAGCCCATCTATCAGTCGGAACTGATTTACGATCCCGCAACTGGTCAGTACAATGCCCAACTTTATCAAACCTTACCCCAAACCTTTGGCGACTTTAGCTTAAGTCACAAACTCCAACCATTCGTAGCCCAGCCCCAGTCCCTACTTGGTCTCCAGCAGCTACAACAGATTCAGCAACATCAGCAACAATCGCAGCAACAACCTCAACGTCAATCCGCTGTTTACAAGCAACACGTAACGCAACCCGTCCAATCGGCTTCGATCTCGGCTGTGTCCGTTGCTCAACCCCAGGAACTTCTCTACAGGAAACAACAGACCCAGTTGCTCATGCAGTCCCAGAATCTTTATGCCCAGCAGCAACAACGTCGTCAGCAACAACAACAACAACAACAACAACAGCCACAACAACAACAACCTCACAAACTTCAATTGCTCGAATCTCAGAGAGACCCACAGGCCTTTTATTATGTCGCACCATTGAGATCGTCCGGTGCAGCGGCTGGTGCGGCGGCTGGTACGCCTCTTACCGCGAGTCAAATCGATCAGTATCTTCGTTCCAGTTCAGCTAACAACTATTGATCGGTACGAGATAGCCACGGAGCGTTTCGTTTTTATATATATACATATATATATACGCGAATTTATCTTCAGGGTCCTCGAGAGTTGCATCGAACGCACCGTGTTTAAAATCTTGCTTGCGAATCTTCTAGAAAGTTGTTCGTTTCGCTACACGCTTGTCAGATCGATGTACAGGGAGACGGCTATACGCGATTAGTATATACATAAGTATATATATATATATATATATATACATATACATATATATATATATATTTTTTTTCTTACGCGAAAAAAACTCGATCGTTTCACCGATCCTTACGAGACGAAAAAAGAAAAAGAGTATCTAACGAGCTATTCACAAATGCTACATGTTTTTACGAACTCGTTAACAATAAAAAAAAAAAAAAAAAAAAAAAAAAGAAGAAAAAAGAAGTGCAAAGGAAAAAAAAAAAAGAAAAAATTGCAAAAACGAACTAAAAAAGTAAAATTCGAAGGATTCGAAAAATCCCTTGGGAAAGATTCGGGATCATATTTATATATTCCAGCTTCGATCGATTTAAATGAATCAATTCATGAGACAAACGCGATAGAGAAAAAATATGCATACAAACGTACATACATATATACATAAATATATATATAAAGAATTTCCCTGGCGCAATTCACCCATAAATTTAACGCTAAATATTCGTCGCTATCGATCGATCGACCTGTCGACCTCGCAGCAAATCGATCAATTATCCTTGCATACAACCAAGCCGAATAATTTCTTTGCCGAACGATGAGATTATTGATTCAAAGGCAACAACAAAACTTGTTCCTGAATTATTACTGGTTACTATACATGTTCGTGAATTATTCTTGTAGTAACCGTATATATATATATATATATATATATATATATATATATATATATATATATATGTATATATGCATGAATCTATGTATGTATATTTGTTGATATTCGAATAATCAGTTTATACATGTATACATACATACATATGTATGTATATATATATATATGTATATATGCATACACGTTATATCAAAACTGTTATACCTATTCGGAGATACATTCCGTGATGTTATGTAAGAAACCAAGCAAATTTTGCAAGATTATCCTCCATGTAGTAGTGGTGATGGTGGTGGTAACCAGGGAACGTGCAAAAGAGAATTGCGATGTATTTAGTTTACTTTCATCGGCGTGGTCCGTCGAACTCCATAGGAGTACTTACATAGGGTACATTCTATTCGCGTCTAACCGCAACTTTCTATTTGTATTATCTCTGACACTGGACAACCAACCGGATTCTTAGTTGTATCTATAACAATTTTGTTAAAATCGATGCTAATCTATTTATTTTATCTATCGTCTGTGACATTTTTGGATCGAACGAATATCCCTAATTGGCGATATATCAACGAAATGACAAAATAATTTTTTTCTTTCTTTTCTCTCTTTTAATTGGATCGGAAAAACGATTGGGCTTGTGGCAGCATTCATTATTATTAATATTATTATAATTATTGTTATTATTATTATTATAATTATTAGTATTATTATTATTATTATTATTATTATTATTATTATTATTATTATTATTATTATTATTATTATTATTGGTATTATTATTATTATTATTATTATTATTACTATTACTATTATTATTATTTACGCTGTAAATAATACGCTTCGATTTAAGTATTAACGTATTAGCGATTTGTACTCATGGAATATTTTTTTTTTTTTTTTCTATCAAACAAATAATAAATCGTATCTTAATAATCATACTTTTTATACATACGTATATATATATATATATATATCTATATAATATGCACATTACCATTTGTAAAGGAGAAGAAGAACGGGGTTACAAAAAGAAAAGAAAACAGAATAGGTTTGAGAACACAATGTGTGTACGCGTGCGTGTTTATGAATCCAATTGTTTCCAACTGTCCTGTCATCGTAGAATGAACTCCTGTCAAGAAAAGAATTTAATTCAATTTCCGCGTTTCTTATGCCGGAAAAATAACAAACCTAAATAAATAGGGTCTCTTTTAATCAGGATATTAGAAATGACGTTGATGAATTTCTTCTCGACGAACTTTCCTCAATTACGGAATTATCTATAAAAATCTACAAACGACATTATACTTATATACACGTAATATTCAGCGAACCAGTCTGCCAACCAGCTAACCAGCCAACCAGCCAACCATCCAGCCAGTTAGCTAAAACGCATCCTCTAATTTCATGCCAACGACTTCATTGCAGGATGAAAATAATTCCTCTAAAAAAAATGACATATTTTAGACATATGAAACGGAAGGAGGGGAGAAGAGGGAGCAATGTAAGGACATTCCGTACACGTAATTTTAACACTCGTATCAGCGAGTAACATAATCGATCTCTCGTATTAAACCGGAAGATTTATACGCGAAAGAAGAAAAGGAAAGAAAGAAAGAAAAAAAAATGGAAAGTAATTAATATAGGACGTTATAGAAAGAAGAAAAAGAAAAGAAAAAGAAAAAATTGTGAGGAAGCGTCATAGTCATTTTACGTCACTCAAAGATACGCTTTGTTAATACGCTAACGTTCTTTTCCTGTACACTCCGTGAACAGATTATCTCGTGATATCTAAAAAGTAATCGGACAAAAGAATAAGTCGATCTATCTTAACGATCGTTAATCTTAGACGGTGAAAGTTATTATAAAGAAAGAGAGAGAAAGAGAGAGAAAGAGAGAGAGAGAGAGAGAGAACGATTTCTATAATAGTTCAGATAAAATTTTTATAATCCTAATTTTTATTAAATCGATAAGTATATACATCTGTCTCTGTACGTTTGTATGATACGTAACGAAAATGGAACCTTGAACTTGAAAAATATCGCAAAAATAAAGGAGAGCGAGGTCACGGTTCATTAAATGGCGTCATGGTCCAGCTAAAACTCACAATTGGATTAACCGGGGAAAGTGACACGACGATTGGATACTTTCTCTATTTACGTATTTTCTATATTACTTACTTACGATAGATGTTGGAAACCAATTACTCCAATATGTTCGATTGTACGGCCAACTAACATGATTAACCTTTCTCCATCGTTAAACACATTATCGTTAAACGATAATAAAAAGTTATTTCTCTCGAGTAGGGACCATTAAATATCGTTACAAATAATTATACGGAGTTGAGGAATGTTGTTGAAAAAAAAAAAAAAAAAGAAAAAAAAGAGAGAGAGAGAGAGAGAGAGAAAAAAAAGAAGAAGACGAAGAAAAACGAAAACAACGAAAAAGGAAAAAGGAACAAAAACGAAGTCACGCCGCGATCGAGAAGAGAGTCAAGTTTCGACGGGAAGATAAAAGAAGAAAAGAAAAAAGAGAAAGAAAAAGAAAATGAAAAAAAAAAAAAAAAAAGAAGAAAAGAAAAACCGGGATCCGGATTCAGATTTCAATTTCAATGGCGATCGACGTTAAATCGAGATCAACAATTATAACTGCTTGATCATGCAATATGAAGAATATCTCTTGGTAAATGTTATTGCTAAATCGAATATTTTATCTACGCAATATCCTTCGTCCTACTCAAATGTCAAAGGGATGTGGTATATTATCGAATCGTGACGGTCGTTGGGACAAGTCTTTCGTTAGTATATCTACATTAATTGCATTAGAAAGTATGAAGAAAAAAAAAAAAAAAAAGAAAAAAGAAGAAAAAAAGAAATTATTTACAAAGACGGACGACGGTTCAACGTTTCGTTATTTATCCAAACGAGATACATAATTATAATAATGAAAAGAAGAAAAGTGGAGCGGTTATTTGTCAGTCTGCAATTTAGGTGTACCGTTTTACGGCGATGTATGACGGGTCGCCTATATTCAGGGTGGGAAGAAACAGACACGTGGTCGAGGAGAGAAGAGAGATGGGGATCTGTGCGTGGTTGAGAAACGAAGGGGAGGGGGAGGGGATGTCCAGAGAAAAAAAAATCTTTGATTGTGAGTGAGTCATCTTCGAGTTAAACCAGTTCGTTACGCGTGATATAATGAATAATGTATTCAGGATGAGAATCGGTGCATTTCTATCGGTTATGGACGCGCTACTCGAAGTATCAAGGACGAATATGTGGATACGTGGGATAATCGCTTATTACACGAGGTTCTAAGTACTTACGTACGTACGTACATATAAATAAACATCCATAAGCATGTTATAGTCAGTAGATACATACAATAGAAATTATTCTTGGATTGTTCACATGTCGTACTTTAAGACGTTCGTCAAACCATCTTTAATGGTACGTCTAGTGTTATTTCTATTTTATTTTTATTTCGATAATTAAGAGAGAACGTGAAACAATTGATATTCGTCGAAACATCGCTGAAAATGGAAGCACATTTTATTCCCATAGGAAGGTGATACGTATATACATATATACATACGTATACATATTTACTTTCAATCTTGTTTCGACTTAACAATGATATTCAATCGTCAGGTGTTTTTTTTTTTTTTTTTTTTTTTTTTTTTGAATCAATCTCTCATACTGTATCTATATTTTATTAGATAACATTCCGAAAACTTTTATATCTTGTTGAAATTACCAGCTATATATATATATATATGTATATTTATTCACACACGCATGTACTATACATATATAAGTGTATGTGTGCGTATGATCCTCATTTAGAAAATAACCAATATGTTGACGTATCTACGTACAATACATATGTATATAAGTACTTACGTTCCGTGGCATTATCGAGACAGCATCAAAAAGTTGTCGACGAAATGCAAAGGAAATTGCATGATGTAATAATTGTCCTGTGGGAGTGCCTAGAATCAAGCCTAGAATACCACAATGTGAGACTATTGCACGGTATGGGAACTATTGTTACAGATTTTACAGTCTACTACTGTTCTTACTAGCCCGCTAAACTCCCACGTGGCTTTCACTTGTCCCCGCGAATCCGAACTTTTGTCCTCTTCCTCTAACCCCCACCAGCCCCCACCCCGTTCTTTCCAACGTATTTCCGTTCGTTCCAATTTTCATTCTTCGCTGTACTTTCTTCGAAAAAAAACTTTTTTCTCTCTTTTTTTTTGTCTCTCTCTCTCTCTCTCTCTTCTGGTATCTTTTGTTCGATATTAGGGGAGAAAAGAGAAAAAAAATTTCTGGCATCTTCTCAGACGTCGTAGTGAAAGTAATGTATTACGTGTCGAGTGAAAAATGTATGAGAACGAAGGGAGAAGAAATTTTGGATGATTTTGTTTCTCTTTTTATTTTTTTATTTATTTTGGTTTTTTATTATTATTATTATTATTATTATTATTATTATTGTTATTAGTCTTTTTCTTTTTTTTTCGTTTGTTTTTTCTTTCTTTTTTTTATTGCAAAGAAAAATTAATAGAAAAAAAGAAATAGATAGAACAAAATGATATATGGGTATTCATCGTAGGAGGATCTCTCAAACTCAACGTATACTCGTTTGGAGATCATCAAGGTTACGGAGAACGATGAGAGGGAGTCTAGTAGGTGGTGGCTACTCGTTGTGTCACTCTATATATAACGCGGCAGTCAACACCCCACGCGGTATTGAGAACATTCACCGCATCTAGCGGTAACATGGTTTCCAGTTGCAAGGTATTTTAGATTTAACGCGAGTACTTCTCCTTTTCGTTGGATATTTTTTGTTTGTTTTTGTTTTTCTCTTCCTTTTTTTTTTTTTTTTTTTTTTTTTTTCTATTTTTCATTTCCTTACGATTATAATCGTTCGATCCTTAATACCAATGACTTTTTATTTCCTTCTCTTTATTTTGTTTTTTCTTTTGTTTTTTTTTATTTTTTCTTTTCTTCGTTCTCGCTTTTCCTTTCCAGTGCAAAAATAATAGTGCGTTCCATTTCGAAAATGAGTTAGTTTCAAGTGAATAGTGAAGAGATAATATTAGAGTGCTAAATCGATCAATAAAATCGTGGTGACGATAAATCAAAGAAAAAGAAGAAAGAAAAAAGAGAAAAAAAAATTAAATCGAAATATCATGAATTGTTTTTAAATAGTAAAAGTAAATAAAAAAAAAAAAAAAAAAAAAAAAAAAAAAAAAAAAAAGAAAACTGTGATCATTAATTTCGTGGCGATAAATCAGAAAGAAGACAAAACAAAAAAAAAAAAGAAAAAATAAAAAAAAATAAACAAACAAAAAAGAATATCCAATCGAATCGATATATTATGTAGATCATTTTTAAGTAATTCCTCATTCTTCATTTTTTGTTTATCTCTTTCTTTTTCTTTCAAGATGACGCCATGGCTGATGGCAATCTTTTGTCTGGCGACGGCAGGCTGTACGAATGTTACGGATCAGCAAACATCAGAAACTACTCACAATCATCAAGTGGCTATCTTGAAACAAATCAGGAAGGTTAACGAAGACGGCTCGTATACTTATGGATACGAGGCTGGCGATGGTTCATTCAAGGTAAAATAAAATATATTTCTGACGATTGGCAGCATTGGATTTTTAATAATCGTAAAAGTATTTTAATAAGAGTAAGAAAAAGACATTCCGGATGAGATCGGGTGAACGTAAGAAAATTTAGTTATTTTATTTCTTTCTTTTTTTTGAATAAAATTTAGAAAGAGACAGAGAGAAAGAGAGAGAAAGAGAGAGAGAGAGAGAGAGTTCGTGATATCTAAAAGTTGTATTGTTAGGTCGAGACCCGTGACGTTCTAGGCAACATCAAGGGTACGTTCGGTTTCGTCGACGCCGAGGGTGAAATAAAGAGGGTCTCGTATTCGTCATCTAACGGAACGGGCTTTAAAGCGACGTCCGTATCGCCATTACAGGAACACATATCGGTGGTCCAGAGTATACCACGTGTCAATCGTACCAGTAGTAGCAGCAGTACCAGCAGTACCAGTACCAGTAGTAGCAGTACCAGTAGTAGTAGTATCAATAGCAGTATTACGACGACGACAAAGAGGCCTAACTTAATGTACGGTTCGACGGAAGCTACGACCAAATCGTCGGTCGTCCAATCGATTCCAAGAACGAGAAAGACAGCGACAACATCGACGACATCTACAACGACACAAACTACGAGTACCGAATCGGCCAAAAATATATTCAATCATTATTTAAAAGGTAATAACAAAAGTAGACCGCGTTTCGTGATAAATGGTCAACAGAGACCAATCGGAGTCGAGGAAGATCCCGAGGACGTCGAGGATTCACAAATAAATCGTCCAAGTGTTGAAGAGAGAAATAATGGTTATCGTAGAATATTATTTGCCAAACGTCCTGTCGAACAAAATTTAAGACCCATAACCGAGGATTTCGTTGAAAAGGATGATGATCCTAAAATATCGACTGGTAATAATTTAAGACGTCAACTTCACGACGATGTCACCAAAGCGAGTATCTCTTCGATGGATAACAATAACAACAATAACAACAACAACAACAACAACAACAATAACAACGATGAACATTCCGATGTTTACAGTGGTGCTTTGTCAACGACACGGCCTTTATTTACAACTACTACTCCGTCTAGAGTCATTCAACGTATTCCTGGGACGCGTCTCGATAGACCTAAAATATACGTCAATCGAGAAAATTTAGGACCCGTTAGATTCGACGATCCAAAATACGAAAGTCCTAGGGTTTACGAGCCTGAAGCTAAGTCTACCCTCGAAGAACAAACGTCTACTCAACCGATTCTATTACGTGGACCACCAAGAATACCTGTTGATAATAGAGATTATCTTAGACAGACAACAGAACCGATTTTCGTACGTGGACAAGGTGAATCATATGTTCGAGAATTACAACCAAGAGTTTTGTTACCTGGCCAACAAAATAATATCGAGGAGGAACCAGCATATAGACATATACCGATTGGTAGAATTTTGTATAGGCCTGTTACGACTCAGCAACAACTTTACAGTACCACCACAGATCCCAATGTTCATTATTTAGCGGACAATCCTACGGTCGAAACGGACGACGAGTCACGAATGCCGATAAATCAGAATTACGTCAGACCAAGACCATATTCGAGACCATTAATCTATCAAGAATTGGAAGCAAGGGCCAGACCTATTGTCAGGCCAATTCCTCAATCATCAACACCAACTCATCATCACATAGAAGATCGAGAATATCAACAGACTACACCCGATTATGTCTATCGTACAACGCCAATAGCTTTACCACCGGAACCACCAAATCCAATAGCACCACCATTAAGTCGACGAGATTTTCAAATGTTACTTAGACGTTTATTGGTCAGTCAATATGGCGTACAAGCTCTTACTTATCCAAAAACTTATTTGGAGGATGCACTTTATGATCAACAGCCTTATCCTTCTTATCATACGGGATATCAAACTCCCATTCCAAGGCCTGATCTTTCTTCTTACGATCAACAAGTAAACATGCAATATGGCGATCGTGTTGCATTGAGACGTCCTCCGGTTTATACAAGAGGATTGAATCCTCTTTATCAAGCACCTCATCAGTACGATGATTATCAAGATGGCAGATTTACACCTAAACGTGTTTATAGACAAAAGTTTTATACTCAAGAGATTAACGACGACGGCGATGAAATTTTACCGGCACCTATCAGAGAGGCATTACTTTTGAGAATGTTACAATTGGCTATTAACGCTGAACGACCAACCGTTTTACCAAACACAGTGATCAGTAGTACGACAACGCCAACTTCGAAATACAGAAAAACGGGTCCAGTAAGAAGCGTACAAATTATTACCGACGAGTCTGACGAAGATAAGGACATCATGAACAAGAAGATGTAACTTTCATTTTCTTCTTTCTTTCTTTCTTTCTTTCTTTTTCTTCATTTCCTTTCAATATCTCGTTTTTACGTCGATACTCCGTTCCTTCTTTGTTAACTTTTTTTTTTTTTTTTTTTTTTTTTTTTTTTTTTTTTTTTTGAATCTTTTCTATCAATCCACGCAGCACCTTCCCACGTCACTCCACAATTGATCAAAGAAATAAGAATAATATAATAATAATAGAACGATAAGATTTCGATCGAATTGATAATTCAATAAATCCGAACGAGTTAAGTATTATATATATATATATATATATATATATATATATATATATATATATATATATGTATATATATACATATCATAGTATCGTAGAAAACATTTCTAATTTAATTCTATCTTTTTATCGTTAGAAAGATTATTTATAACGATTAGACGTGCACAATTGTGCCCCTAGTTATGATTATGTTAATTTCATCCAAAGATTTTCTTATATCTCTTTTTTTTTTCTTTTCTCTCTCTCTCTCTCTCTCTCTCTCTCTCTATCTATCTATCTTTCTTTCTATCTCTCTTTTTTAGCTTTTAAAATATCTAAAGTTCGGTGTGTCCCGCCCCCCTCCCCCTTTTCCATATATTGTAAATATACGTTAGGTAAGCTGATGTAAAAGAAAAAAAAAAAAAAAAAAAAGAAAAAAAAAGAAAGAAAAAAAAAAAGAGAAAAAAAGAAAAAGAAAAAAAAATGGACAAAAAAAGGAAAAAGAGCTCAAGAACAGAAGGATAGAGGTGGGGAGGGGAGGGGAAAAAATAGGAGGAAAAGAAATTTGTAATGAAAATAAAAGAATGAAGGATAATAAATAATCGGCCGTGAGAATTCGTTTCGTCATGTGCCTCTTTGCCTTCGAGAGAGAGTGCAATACACACCAAGAGAGAATAATAACACATCTAAGTCTCTTTCTGGGTAATTAGCATCGTCGCGAGTGTTGCAACATCAACGACGTCGGACGTGCCAACGAAACGTTGCGTATATGCATCTACGGTGTGTATGTATCTTTTTCTCTTGGTTTGTCTGTCTGTCCGTCTGTCTGTTTGTCTGTTTGTCTGTTTGTCTGTCCCTTGTATATACGTTAGTTGAGAACGAGTTAAGACGGAAATCACGAGATCTTTTCTTGGATCTTGCTAAATTCATCGTACGAACTTTTTATCGCAATCTTTGGCATCGACCAAATCGAATTATTTTATGTCTTTTCTTTTTCTTCTTTTTTCTTTTTTTCTTTTTTTTTTGTAATTCCAATCGACATGTCAAGTAAAAAATTCCTCTGCGTGCACGCACGTGTGTTTGTGTCTCTGTGTGTTTCGTAAAAAATAATTGTTTTTTTTTTTCTTTTTTTTTTTCTTCCACCTAATCGTATAACATATACCCAAAGCGATTTTCATAATCGCGCGATTATGGCCTCGAAGGTAGGAATTCGATCAAATGAAAAAGAGAATTTCTGTTTGATATGAATATGTATCTTTTCTTTTCGCCCGGATATATAAACTCGTGAAAGGCTTTTATTATTATTATCCCGTCGATTTAGACATTCGACAGGATATTAAGACTTCCGGCATTCCGTATAATTCCGGCCCATTGACGTAGAACATTCGAAAAAAAATGTTCACACAGTATATGGCCACGATAACGAGGTGAATCTACCGGTGGGGCGGGACGGGATGGGACAGGACGGTGGTGGAGGTGGATCCGTCGTAGAATTACTTAATTAGGACAAACCATTGCACTCAAGATTTTTCTTTCTTGTGGAAAGTTGACGTACACGTAGACAACAACGATTTATTGTCTCACGGTATATATTACGTCTAGACACATATGTATGTACATATATATACATATATATATATGTATATCCATGTTTATACATCTATACTTAGAGAATGATATACAGATTTCGTTTGAGCATTTGACGTTTGATAGAAATGAAAGGATGAAGTTAACGTAGGAAGAAAAAGAAAAGAAAAAGAAAAAAAAAAGAAAAAATTTTCGTTCATTTTAATAAACAATTAGATATATACAGAAATAATAATAAATGTTGAATAATTAAGATTATGAGTGTGTTAATAAGATTTCATTAGGTGATAATTGGTTAATTGCATCAACGTATGCATGTATGTACAATTATCAGTACGTGGTACCCATATATATATATATGAGAGTTATGTGAAAAATCAGGAGATACAATCTCGTGAGAGATTCCTTTTCACGATACTTGATTAATAGAAATCGCTGAGATTTTCGAATGAATCGAGGAACTGCGTGGTAAATTTTTAAGACTTTCGACGTCATCGTCATATGAATAATGACTGAAGGGTTCGGTTTGTACAGCGACGTCCTCGTAATCGAGCTCAAGTGGATCCTGTTCATAAATAACATCGTGACTACGTGGACGTGCCACCGATGGTATCCATGGTTGTGGTACACCTTTGCCTAATGCTAAAAATACAGCTGCGGTTGATAACAAAACGACCGATGCTACGCCAAAGACCAATCGCCAAGATCCGGCTATCTAAAATTTAGAAATATTTTTTCTCTCTTTTCTTTTTTCTTTCGTTTTTTTTTTTTTTTTGTTTTTCTCTTAATACCATTAGACTCGACAATTTTTTTTCTATCAATGTGAAAAATATCAGGTATATGAAATGTCGAGATTTACTTACCGAACCATGAAGAGCTTGGGTGACGAAATAATTAGCAGCCAATAAGCCCGCTGCACCTAAAGTGGAACAAAGGGCACAAGCTGCTGCAGCACAGGCCGGTGATTCGGCTGGTGCAAGATCAGCTATGGCAGCAAGTGCACCGGCCGGTGCTGTACCGGACACCAAAAGTGCCGCAATACCTAACCAGGCTGCACCTAATGCCTGACAACCCGCGTATCCTGCGACGAAGAGTAATGCGGCCGGTATGAAATGAGCTACGAAAGAAATTACAATATATTAGTTCTAAATCATTATGTATTATAATATTATTATTATTTTTTTTAATATATTTAAACTTAGAGATTGATCCAAGATAAAGATGATAACGTTCAGCTAAATAACAAGAGATAATTAAATTCTATGAACGTTTTAGGCGATGGCGTTGAAAAAGTTGGCGAACGAAAGAAACAAAAAAAAAAAAAAAAGAAAAAGAAAAATGAAAAAAAGAAATACGCGAAATAAATTGATTCTTGTTGTTTGTTACTCGTTATTTTAATACGATCAAAAAAAAAATATATTGTCAAGTTGTTGAATAATATTGAACGTACCGGTATAAACGACCAATTTTCTTGCTGTGGTCGTTGATACGATTCTAGACTCGCGAACGTGATCAACCAATAAACCACAAGTTAAAGCAGCCATGAAGTGTCCAATGTGAGGTAAAGTAGTCAATACCGAGTCCTATGAGAAAAACTTATTTAATATTACGATATCGATCGTACGCGTTTGTTAGATATATGTGTAAGAAAGAAAAAAAAAAAGAAAAGTAAAAGGCAAATTAAAAGAAAAAGGAGAAAAAGAAAAGAATTAAAAAAAAAAAAGAAGAAAACAAAGACAAATAAAAAAAAAAAAAGTGTAAAAATCCTTAAAAAAAAAAAAGAAAGCTCACGTTAGCCGTAGAAAATCCATATATGAGTTTTAAATATTTCGTCATTCCAAGGGCGAGTGTAGCGTCGCCCCATTGATTTCCCATAGTAGCCACTGCTGATGCCCAAACCGGTACGGATCTTAATAATTTTCCCCAAGGAATGACAGCGGCCTATAGACATTTTTGTTATTTTTTTTTTTTTTTAACCACTATGACAATATAAACATCGTCGAAGATTATAATATATATTCTTACATTAGTATCGTGCTGATAAGATTTCGGTGTATCCTTAACGAATCTACCAAAGGCAAAATACCAACAAAGTGCTAAGAATACCAAACCGTAACAGAGTGAATCACGTCCGAATGTTCTAACCACAGCAGTACCTATCCAACCGGTTAAACAGTATCCAACGCTGACAGCTTTTGAAAAGGAAAAAGTATATTAAGTACTATTACATAGTAACTTACGATCTATTGATTATGATTATTTTGTTCAATTCAATTAATTACCGGCGTAACAACTGAAATACGAACTCCTATGATTGCTCTTAAACCAGGTCATAGCTAGCATGTGAGCAGCTGGCATGGTTGCGCCCTGTATAAAGCAAGTAACGTGATTGATTGATTAGAAGAGAGGAAAAAAGAATAGAGGGGGGGGGGGAGGAGGGAAAGAAAAAAAAAAAAAGAAAAAGAAGGAAGATTCATACGTGTAACTCACGGTACAAAGTCCTTGAAAGAGACGAAGTGCAACGTGGGATGGTCCTCTCCAAGCTGCTGGTACCAATAACGATGCCAAACAGGCGCTTAATACCGCTCGTGAAAATACCATCGACGGACCTGATCTACCCCAAACCAAACAACCTCCTAATATTGGTCCGGCCACTTGACCCCATAAAAATGCTTCTCGCATTATCGATTCCGTTCTTTCTTCCGGTGGTAGCTGCAAATCGACGATACAATTGTTTTACTATTTTTAATGGCAATGTTTTTCTTTCTTTTGTTTTTCTTTCTTTTTTCCTCTTCTCCTTCTTCTTCTTTTTTCTTCGGAAAGTTCGATATTATCTTCGTGTCTAATTTTCGTTCTAATGATATTACAGGCAAAATGAAAGATAAATCAAACGAAAGAAATAATAACGAAAAGTAAAGATGTACGATGGCAAAGTGAAAAATGAAAATGAAAATAATTGTATTTGTTGTGTCAGCAAAAAAAAAAAAAAAAAAGACAGGAGAAAAGAATACGCTTGCCTAGAATCTCTTTCAATCGTTTCTATTTTAAATACAATTAATGTTTGAATACGATTGATTCGAAGAAATTATTAATATTAATTCGATGACATTGGAATGATAAAAGATATATTTGAAATGATTTTTTAAGGCTACGTTATTTATTGATAAAATAATTTCTATTGATTGTTACGAATGAATGCGTTTACCTCCAATAGGATAACTTCGAAATCCTCCGTACGATTTCGGCTGCTGATATTGACGAGCATGTCACAATGCCAGGACGTGTCGATGATCGCATGATTGTCCTCTTGTTTGGCCAATAATGCAACGGACGAGCTTACTTCGACTGCACCGCACAATGCAAATCCCATTGCCACTAATGCAGCAACGATATGACGTGCTCTGACAGCAGCTAAAACGAAATACAGGACCTCCTTCATTTCCGTACATTTTTTCATCGTTCCTTCCATTTTATTTTCTACTTTTATCTTTTATCTTTTATCTTTTATCTTTTATCTTTTATCCCGACGTCTCAGTCAATTCTTTTTTATTTCTAATTCTTTTCCCTGCCCTTTTTCTTTTCTCTTTAATTTATCTCGTTCGTCTCTTCAATCTCTTTTCATTTATTCTTAATCTTTTTTCATCCTTTTACAATTTTTCTTCCTCTTCACTCGTTTACCCCATTCATTCTTTTCCCCTTCGTTATTTCATTTATCTATCTTAATTTCTTCTTCCTTTTCAATATATTTTTTTATATTTAAAAAAAGAATGTTCTTGTTTCTTTTTTTATTTATTTCATTTGCACACCCCACTTTCCTCTCTCCCTCCTTTTCTCTTTTCTCTTTTTTGTTTCTTTTTTCTTTTTTCTTTTTTCTTTTTTTTTTTTTTTTTCTTTGGTGTCTCGATTTATTTACTTTAATTTAATATTTTCTTTTTTCCCTTTATTCATTCAAATCCATTCTGCCATTTTATTTTGTCAATCTTTTTTTATTTTCTATATCCCTTCCCTCTGATTTTTGTTTTCTTCTTTTCTCGTTTTTTTTTTTTTTTTTTTATTTATTCATTTATTAATCGAATTATATATACGAATTTAAATTATTACACGGATATATATATATATATATATATCATATATATATATATATATATATATATATATATGAATCGAACACGACAAATTTTCTCTTAATACTTTTACCACGAGTTTACAAAAGAAACGTTATTATTATTCTCACATTTAGCGTACGTTATGTACGGCAAGTAGGTATAAAGTAAGTTTCCCACGTTATCGCGTTTTTCAAACAAAATCTATAAAGTCTTTGTGTTTGACTTTGATAAAGCATACGTACGTCGCGCGTCTTTCAGTCGCGACTATATTATGATTTCAGTTAGCGCGATTGGCGTGTGGTTAAAAAAAAAAAAAAAGAAAAAAAAAAAGAAAAAAAAAAGGAAGAAGAAAGGAAAGAAAGAGCGACAAAAGTAAGAAGGAGAAAAAGGAGAAAAGAAAGCAAAAAAAAAAAGGAAAAAGAAGAAAAAAAGATCATTACACTTTCTTTTCTCCATCTCAGCGTACAATCTAGTAATAATAATTTCGTGTAATCTCTGACATAATCAAAAAAAGGAACGTTTCAATAAAGGCACCAATTGTTACATAAAGCTATATAAAGCGAACGCATATTATTTTGCAAATTCGAAGTACAAATATGTCTCTATGATATCTCTGATTATGTGTTTTCGAGAATTTCACTTCTTTTTTTTTTTTTTTTTTTCCTTTTTCTTTTTTTTGTCTGTTTCTTTTTCTTTTCTTTTTTTTTTTTTATCTTAAAAAAACAAATCGTGAATATTAACGAGAGGAAAAAAAAGAACAAGAAGGTGGAAGAAAATTGTTGACATTCCTTATATATATATATATATATATATATATATATCCGTACATATACATCAGAGAAAAATTTCAAGTGTGAAAAATGAATGTGAGAAAATATTTAAGGATAAATAAAAAGAGAGAGAGAGAGAGAGAGAGAGAGAGAGAGAAGGGAAGAGAAAGAGAAGGAGAGACAGAGATAAATAAATACTAAATGAAAAAGAAAGTGAAAGAAAGAGAAAGAACGAACCTCGAACCTCCTTAGCGGCATGTTTTATTTGGATACTTCCGCGTTTAACGAACTGAACGCTACCTCTCTTTACGATGTCTGCCATCTCACAATACTCTACGTAACTCAGAGTATTGGATCGACATCTTCCTCTTTCTTATCGCTCTAACGTCTCGCGTCTTTTTTTTTTTTCCTTTTTGTCTTTTTTTCATCCAAAGATAGGACTATCTCTCTCTCTCTCTCTCTCTCTCTCTCTCGCACTAATATATATATATATATATTATAGAGAGGGATGATTAGAGAACATATTAATATATAGATATTAGACGACCTCGACTTTGATTCGGTAAATGTAATGTAACTACAAATAGACGGATTCTTTTCGAAGAGATAACGTTCGTACGTACCTATCGATTCTATTTCTTTCTATTTGTTCTATTTTTATATTACTCTATAATTTGTCTTTCTTCTTTTTTCCTTTTTCTCTTTTTTTCATTTTTTTTTCACCTCCTTCATCTTCCCCATAAACGCTGATTAAAAAGAAGATTTAAATTTACCGCAAAAAACTATCATATATATATATATATATTTTTTTTTTTTTTTTTAATTTCAGTTCAATTTAAGTGTTATTATATTTTGCTTTGTTTACTTTGTTCGTACGTTCATTCGTTTATTTTTTTTTTTTTTTTTTTTTTTTTTTTTTTTTTTTGTAAATATCGAACTCGTAATATAAACTTACCTTTCATCTCGAGTGCCGCGTGTCTCAATTGAACGCTACCTCTTTTAAGACGTACAAGAGCTGCCATGATGATCATCGAATTAACAATTTCATCGATAGACTTTTTCCCATCTTATAATAATTATTATCTATGAGCATTTTTATTCGCGTTTACTATTTCTTCTTCCTCCTTGATCCTACCTTTATACCTTCTTACTTTTCACTATGTTACGAGAAAACAATCCGATTGGTTCGAGTTATTCAAACTATACTGAGCTTTTTATTGCCAGTACCAGAGTGAATGAACGTCTCTGTTAACAAGACTTGATACAATAAGTACTCATGCTGGGTCAGCCTTGAAACACCGTTTCATAGGACAGGCATCGTAATGTTCACGTACGTTCGTTGCACACTCGTATATTTCTAAACGCAGTATTAGATGTTACTCAGGACACATTACTTTAATTCTATCTTTAAATGATGATATATTTATTATAGAATGTACAATATATATATATATATACACTTATATAAATAAATATATATATATATATATGTAAAGATATAAAAACGTTGAAGTCTTTCTTTCTTGCATATGTACTCGTTTAAATGTTCACGTATTTATAATGAAAAAATAAATGATTAAATAAATGAAAAGTGTCAATAATTGAACGATTTAAAAATTTTTTAATCCTTTCAAATATTTATTGTAAACATTCATTGTTATCATTTTATGTTTCAAAGCATCGTTCTATTGCAACTGTAATTGTCAATGAGTAAAGATACCGAAGATACATGAAATATATATATATATGTGTATTTTCGTAATCGACAAAGATCGATAATTATCTACAGAGACAAAGTCGATAACATTGTGATAAACGAATAATGTCGATAATCCCAGTCGATAATGAAGAATCGATAAACGTTGATCGTTCATACCGACGATAAGTAATTACCGACGATGAGTAATTATCGACGAATACTTACCGACAATCATTTGATCTATTATTACCGACAATGATATATACGTATTATTTAGACATATTTCTATATACGTATATATATATATAAAAGTTTAATAACAGAACATTGTGTTACCGAAGACACGAGATGGCAGCACTTAATATACATATATATATATATATTTTTCTTTCGTCACCTTTCATTTATTTAATTATCCATTTTATTTTGCAATATTTCTCGTTGTAATCAAATTAAACGATATAATCAAAAAAAAAAGAAAAGAAAAAGGAAAAGTACAATTAGATGGTAAAAAGTAAAGATCGTAATATGAAAAGCTTTTGACGTAATCCAATAGATATCGTGTCTACATGAATACGAAACGTAGAATGGTGGGGATGAACCACAAAGTTCGTAGGCTTCTCGAGAGTGCGTTGTGATTGGTTGGCTCGGCTGGTGCAGGTCAAGCGGCAGGATACACATCGGTTCGTCGTTTGTCATACACGGTCGAAAGCGCAAGAACGATATCCCGCGCGTCTCGCGAATTACAGAGAATCCTATATATATATTTCTATCTGACTCGATTAATAAACGATATTTATCTAATTTTATCTTTGAAGTAATATATATATATATATATATATACATATATACACATATATATATATATATACAGAACGATAGATACCAACGATTATCTAAAGATTTTACGTGTGAATCGAAAGAAAAAAGAAAAAAAAAAAATTACGGATTAGTACGTCCCAACGTAGTCTCTCCTCTCACTTCGGCATTACAACGGCGTGCTTGTATATATACGTTTACGTTTGTCCCTATCTACGTATGCGTGAAGTTTATCTGTGTGTGTGTATGTGTATATATATATATATACATATATATATTATCAAGTATGTGTGTATGTGCTGTTTTATCTCAGGAGTGAATTTATTAAAGTTTACGAAGTGCAGGATTATGTGACTGACGATCAACGGCCAGCGGGGGGGCGGGGGGCGGCGGTGGCGGCTGCTTTGACGAGTGGAAGACAGACACCTTGATCGAAGGGAAAAGAGAAAAAGAACGAACAGTTGGGAATTTTTTAAAGTGAGAGAAAGACAGAGAGAGAGAGAGAGAGAGA
>NC_062197.1:2458275-2470775 GCF_912470025.1 Vespa velutina | reverse complement strand
AGCTTTAAAAATTCAATGTTACCGACCGAGTAACAAGGGGAATATGATTTTTCAGTATAAATTTTTCCCGCCATTATTTTAATATATTATATCGTATATAATTTTTGTTCTTTTCTTTTTTTTTTTTTTCATGTGTAAATATATATATATATATATATATATATATGAAATTATAAAAAGTTACAAAATATAATTATATAAAAATCTATCAATCAATAAATAAATAATTAAATAAAGAAGATTCAGAAAGAGAATACATATATATATATATATATATATATATATATATATATATAATTAATTAACTGCAATTATGGTAGGATTTTACAAAGCGTTGCGTATTTTCAAGGATATGAATTTTTTTTTCCTTTTTTTTTTTCTTTTTTTTTCTATGGAAAGGAAAATGAAATCAATCGGAATGCGAATTGAGAAAATTCACTTTTACTATTATATTTCATCGATCGAATTAGCGAAACTTAAGAAATAGCACGCAAATAAATATAATACATATGCATGTATGTAACTATCTACAATATATATATATATATATATGTATATATATATATATATATATATATATATATATATGCGTGTGTATGTATGTATACGTATCGCGTGCAAAGTAGAAAAGAAAATAAGAAAGGAAAAAAAAAAAAGAAATTGAAGAAATAAATAAAAAGAGAGAAGTCGTTCGAAATCGGAACGACAGCGGGAAGTCGTCGTTCGTTGAGAAAATTGACGGTCATCGTGAACCGAACGAGGCCATTGCTGGTACATACTTTTCTCGATCGTTTATGTTAGTTAGAAAATCATTTCTTACGTCCTACCGCGTTCTATCACTTCTCTGACATTTCTTTTTTTCCATTTCCTCTTCCTCTTTGGCGAACGTGAATGTACGTGAGTTGTTACGTTTCAAAGAATCTTTAATCTTCTTCCAAAGAAACGAAAAAGAAAATAATTAGGGTTTTTCTCTTTGCATTCATTGTATTTATTTCTTTTTTTTCTCTCTTTTTTTTTTTTATCCTTTTCTCTCTCTCGTATCCGTTTCTTTTTTTTTCTAATGGTAGACGAACGCGATTTTTTTTTTTTTTTTTTTTTTTTTTTTTTTTTTTTTTTTTTTTTTTTTTTTTTTTTTTTTTTTTTTTTTTTTTTTTTTTTTTTTTTTTTTTTAAATGAAGTAACAATCAAAGAAAGAAAAAGAAGGAGAAAAATGTATCCACTTATGGAGATGATAAAGTTTATTAAAAAGAAAAAAATGAAAACAAAAAGATAAGAAACAAGAAGAAAATAAAAAGAAATAGAAAACAATACGAGTGGATAAAAGGTTATGAACAATTGTAAAAAGATAAATAAATAAAAAGAAAATCAATCGATCGATCAAATATTGTAGATAATTAAAATAAAGAGGATAAAGAGAGAAAGAGAGAGAGAGAGAGAGAGAGAGAGAGAGAGAGAGAGAGAGAGAGAGAGAGAAAAAACGAAAAGGAGATAATCGTAAGATGATCGATATTACAAAAATTCAAATATATAAATACATAATAATATGTACTTACGTAAGTACATATTTCTAATAACTTGAATCTGTGTAGAGACGGAAGGTCTCTACTACATTTCCTGCGTTACCTGTCGCATATCTTCGTTGACCGTGAGTACTTGTAAAACGATACATACATACATATATATATATATATATATATACGCATAATCATCCATTCCACTTCTGTACTCTTGCATAATATTGTCACTGGTAATGGTAATGCGATAACGAGTGTCTAGTTTTTTTTTTTTGTTCTTTTTTGTTTTGCTTTTTTTTTCTTTTTTTTTTTTTTTCAATTTATTTTTATAATCGAAGGTTACCATCTCTACATATTCAACATATATATGTGTAATACGTATGTATATACCATATATATTTGTTTTGTCATAAAGACTTGTCTCCTCTCTTTCTCTCTCTCTCTCTCTCTCTCTCTCGCTGTCTCTCTCTCTCTCTCTTTTCTGTCTTTTGTATAGACAGAAATAACGATTTCCCGTTCGAACTATATCGTTCTTAGTATTCCTCGTACGATTACGAGCGTCATCGTTTCTGAATGCAACCTATACCTTCTTTTGGTCATACGTACATACATACATACATACATACATACATACATATGTATATATATATGTACGTACGTACAATAAGTGTGTATGTACATATATATGTGAAAGAAGAGAAAAAAATCAAACGGGTTGTTGTTCGTCGTAACGTTAACGGTTACAAATTCGAACCTTTTTTACGTTCTAATAATAAGGATTATCCGTTTATGGATATTATGAAGAATTTTATTTTTCTATAATGTCATTATTAAATACTTTCATTATTAATTCGTATCTGTACTTGATTTTTCTTTTTTTTGCTTTTGTTTTTTTTTTGTTTTTTTTTTATACATATATATATTTAAAATTATAAGATATAATTAATGTAATATAATTGTACCATATATACTATATAATTATAATAGGATTATTAGTATTAGTATAATTATGTTTATATTTTTAATATGAAACTTATACAAATATTGATAATTATACATATGTATATATGTATAAGAAATACATTATGTATCGTTATAACATCTAAAATATATATATATATATATATATATTTATTTATCTATTTATTTATATAATTAAATATTAATATAAGAATATTATCGGTAGGAAAGTATTCCATTTAATGATAATGTAATTTCGTAATTAATTCTATTAAAATTAATTTTCCTTTAAATATGAAAATTCCCTCTTGAAAAAAAAAAGAAAAAAAAAAGGAAGATTCAATTGCGACGATGTTATGGTGAAAATCGTGTCACTCGGTTAAGGTAATTTCAAGGAAAGTTCATATTAAAAAAAAAGAAAAGAAAAAAAAAGAAGAAGAGAAAAATAAAAAAAAATAAAAAGTAAAAAAAAAAAGAAGAGAAACGATTTGTTTAATGACCGGACAGATGAGGATACCAACAGAGAGAGAGGAAGAGAGAGAGAGAGAGAGAAGATACCAAAAAAAAAAAAAAAAAAAAAAAAAAGAAGGAAAATAAAACTGCAACGATCATGGAGGACGGCAAACGAGCTTCAAGGACGTAGGATTAGTCTTCTTAGGCAGACAGACCCATTTGTTTACACCTTATTGCATTTCATTTGCATTTAAACGTACGTTTCGCGTATCCGCTTTGAAAATCAATTATTTCAGTATAGTCATCGATATAATCATATTTTAGACCGTGAATATTTCAAACGTCGTGTTATTATATAGATGGAAGAAAAATAATTGTTCCTGTATCGTCTCTCTCTCTCTCTCTCTCTTTTTCTCTTAACACTTGCAAGTATAAGTTTTCTTGTTTTTATTATTATAATTTACATTAATTACGTGACAAACGTATTACAATTCGTTTTGTTCTTTCTCTGTTTTTCCTTTTCTTTCGTTTATTTTATTTTTTTTTTTTTTTTTTTTTTTTTTTTTTCTTTTTCTTTTTCCAATCGATTAACATAACAACATTAATTAATCCTCTTAGCCTAGTTAAATACGAGTACTGTTTATCTAGGGGAAAAAAAAAAATGTAAATAAGTGAATTAATCGGTAATACATAAATGTGATATAATAAATAATTCGTAATACATTTAAAAGGTTATAATTATCGCAAAGAAGTTAATTTAATGGCTCGTAAATTTACAATTCGTCATTATACAAACGGAATAAATTAAAATGTTTTTTTTTTTTTTTTTTTTTTTTTTTTTTTTTTTTTTTTCTCAATATAAGCATTAGAGTTATATGCTCGATACGACAAACGAATTTGTGAATTTAATATGGTAAATTTTTTCTTCTTTTTTACTTAAATGATTCTTTTTTTTTTTTTTTTTTTTTTTTTTTTTTTTTTTTTTTTTTTAAATGTTTATATATATATATATATATGTATGTATGTATGTATATATTTAGTATAGCTTTAGTTATTATTGATAATATTCCATATATAATAAATATTAATATCAAGTGAATATAATAAATATATATGTGTGTGTATATATATATATATTTTTTTTTTCTATTTTTCTTTTCCATTTTTTTTTTTTTCTTTTTTTTTATAACAGATAAATTTCCGATAAAAATTTCATGGATGATTATATGCTTAGGGCCACTTGGTGGTCTCCCTGCAGGAAAGTTCGTCGTCCAAGGTCAAAGGGCAATATTCATCGGGCGTAATTCTTTCCAAACGACCGATGTCGAGTTTAGGCTTGAATGGTAGATCGGAGATCAGTATACCAACTTCTTCATCCTCAATCTTTTGCTTCTCCTCGTCCTCCTCGAATTCCCAAAAATCTTCGTCACGTCCGATCGTACCTCGTCTATTTTTGACGCTTAGAAAATCTTCTTCGTTAAGGGTGATCGTTTTTACTCGTTTCTTCGTCTGCTTTTTCGTTTTTTCTTCCTCCTCCTTTTTCTTCTTCTCCCTCTCCCTCTCTCTCCCCTTCTCCTTCTCCTTCTCATCTTCCTTCTTCTTCTTCTTCTTCTTTTTCTCAATTTCTTCTTCAAATTCCTTACTCGAAGGAAATTCTTTTTTTTTCAGCCTCTTCTCCTCGTCCGCCATTTTCTCAATACTTTTCATCGTTTGACGTTCGTCTTTATCTTTGTCGTCGTCGTCGTCGTCGTCGTCGTCATTATTCAATTCCTTCTCCGTTGAAATTTTCACTAAGATTTCTTTTTCAAGGGAATCGTTCGGTCGATCAACTTTCAAAATTTTCTCTGAGATATTGCAAGATTTCAATATTTTATCGTCATCTACCTTATCGACCGGACAACTCTCGGCTTTGACGAGTTCGTCGATTCTATTTGACGGAACTTCCCCGTCGGTATGTACGGCATCGTTCTTACCAACCTCATTGACAGCATCCTTCATATGGGCCGCCTTCATATGTGGATTTTTTCGATATTCCTCGTGCAGGTAACTGGCAAATTGATCTCTAAAATAACCGTCGATCATTTTCCAAACGCTGATGCTGTACCAAGCGAGAATGCCGATGATAAATGCACCGCGAAAGAAAGCGGCCAACATTGTGATAGTTGTGTGTTTGTTGTTCTTGCTTATCTTAATCAGCAATGGAAAAAAAATAAAAGAAAAAGAAAAAAAGAAAGAAAGAAAAGTATCCCTTTCTCTTCGTCTTCGAAATCGTCTTTCTCTTCGTTTTCTTTAATTTTTTCTTTTCCTTCTTCCCCCCTCCCCTCGCACAACCCTACGTAATTTCTTCGTTCGAAAATAAAATACGGTCTATTCTCTCCGTAGACTCCTTAGAAATTGAATATATACTTTCCTCCTTCAATAATCCTCTTCCTCTCCCATAAAATAGTCGCGAACAATGTAATAACTTTCCTTCATGTTAGGCCAGGCCATCGTGACAAATAGTAAAAGCGAATTGGCGATGACAAATAGTCTCATCATTTCTACACCGTCGTTAGATCTAAGCCATTCTCCGAAGCCCTGATTCGTAGATTCGTCGTCCTCCACCAATCGTTCGACAGCATCTTTCTTATCTTTGTCCACGTCATCGTTCTTAGTCTTCTCCTCGTTATGACGATTCTTCGTACCCTTGCTGTCAATCGTGTTGTTTCCTCGTTTCCTCATTTTTTCCATCGAAATGACATCTGTAAAAAAATGTGATTAGGGGTGGGGAAAGAAAAAAAAAAAAAAAAAGAAAAAATAATCAATCGTTTCGAACAAAATATCAAACGCTATAGGATTGTTATCCAAGCTATAGGATAGTTGCGAATTCCAATGGGGAAATTCCAAGAGCAAATGGGATAGCTAGGTGATCGTTGATGAAGTGTTCATTTGGAATTTACTCGCTAAACGTATGCACGTATTCTCCTTCGATCCCTGAAGGAGGAGTTAGTGCGACGACCGCGTTAGAAGCATCACGTTAGAGAATCGTATTAGATGGTATTGCATTTAGATTCATGTATATCAGGGTATACAGGATACATATATATATATATAATTACAAATGTGTGATCGTCATGCCAATTAGAGAATTCTTTCGTTAATCGATTGAACGAAGAAGTGTGTTTGCGTGTATTCGAATATTTTCTCGTACTCTCACGTAAGCTTATATGTATGTAAAAAAAAAAAAAAAAAAAAGAAAAAAAACAAAAAAAGAAAAAATGAGAGGGTGTGAGAAAGAGAGAGTGGGAGGGGACGGCGAGAGGGGAGAGGGAAGAGGGATGGAAGTATTCGTATTCCAGAAGTTCTGTTACGCGAAACTCCCATCTCAATTAATGCCTCGGAGTCGGGTCGATAAACTGGCAAGCTTAATTAATAGAATTTCCTGTCTTTTTATCTTTTTTTTTGTTTGTTTGTTTGTTTGTTTGTTTGTTTTTTTTTTTTTTTTTTTTTTTTTTATTTTTATTTTATTTCTTATGTTATCTTTTACTTATTTATTTGTATGTGCGCGCGCGCGCGCGCGTGTGTGTGTGTGTGTTTTTTTTTTTTTTTTTTTTTTTGTTTTTCTTTAATACGAATAATCCACGATCCCTCATTCCACTTCGGGTAGATCGAATTCAATATTTTTGATCAATTTATACGACTACGGATGCTTTTTAAATGTCTGCATTAAAAAAAAAAAAAAGGAATAAAAAAACACAAATATTGTCACGCCTTCGTCACAATTGTAAAACTCGTTTTTTTGTTTCCTTTTTTTTTTCTTTTTCTTTTTCTTTTTCTTTTTCTTTTTCTTTTTTCACGTTCGTCGTTAAGATTAATTATTTAATATTTAACGCGGAGTTATAAAAGGTAGTAGCATTATTATTTATGATCTCTTGAAAAAAATATTTGTAATGAAAAATAAATTCGTAGAAAAAAAAAGATTAAGCATGTGTAGCAGTTACATGATACAAATTGGATATTGTTATTTCTATACGAATATATATATATATATATATATATATATATATATACACATGCGTAACATTAACATTGACATTATCACACAAGATAAGGATCTTTTTTATGAGAACGGTCAGTGACATTTACTTCACTGATTAACATGAACTATATTACCTCAGAAGAAGTTTACTCCTTCGCTATTAATATATCCACCGTAAACTATGTTACTTTGGCATTTCTCAACGTCTCTCTAGTTCTCTCTAGTTCTCTCTATTTCTCTCTCTCTCCCTCTCTCTTTCTCTCTCTCTCTCTCTCTTTCTCTTTCTCTTTCTCGTCGAACTCCCGACATTTGTCGAATCGCGAACAAATGTACAAACGTCTTAGTTAAATCGTGGGAGAGAGAGAAGGTTAACCCGCTGACGAATATACGTATCTATATATATATAGATAGATGTGTATCTATTTCTATATTTATCTCTTAGAGAAAGAGAGAGAGAGAGAGAGAGAGAGAGAGAGAGAGGGAGAGCTTTAAATGTTATTGTCAAATAAAATAGGATTCAATATATTTCTTCGAACCTTTGCACTCAAACTATCAACATTTCTATTGCATAACAAGTAAAAAGTTACTGCAATTGTTGGTATTAGTAGGATTAATATCCTTTAATTAAGACTAATTAATATGTTTAAATTAAAAAAGATATATTCTTGCTTTGTTTTTTTTTCTTTTTTTTTTTTTTTTTTTTCCTTTTTTTTTCTTTTAAACTAATAATAACTAAACGTATATACACAACATTGTTACCTTGATAAGTTACATATTTACAGAGTGTTCTCTATTTGTTGTTCAATCGTATAATCGTGGATGCTGGTAGTACGAGGGCAAAGATTTAATTTCTTTAATCCCCTTTATTTATTTGTTTATTTATTTTTTATGACGTGTCTATGAGATAATTAAACGATGGTTCAAAAATTTGGTCAACGAGAGTCAGAAAGAAAGAAAGAAAATAATAATGGAAAAAAAAAAAAAAAAAAAAAAAAAAAGGTACTTTAACATCATTAATCGTTAATATCGAATTGATTGTCAATTAAATATATTTATATTTAATATTATTCCGTAATTAATATCGTTGCTATAAGTAATAAAAGTTAATTTGAATTATAATTTAATGAAATATTATTAAACACTTCACTACAACGTGTCACAAAACAGAATCTATTTTGTATTAACGAAAAAGAGGGACCGAAAGAGAGAAAGAGGGTGGAAGGGAGGTAGAGAAAAAGAGAGAGAAAGAGAAAGAGAAAGAGAAAGAGAAACAAACTGGCTCATAGATTTGTCTAGTTAGCGAACTTTTGCTATTCCTATCGTTATTTCCATTTGAACGTCACATAATACATCATCGAAACTTGTCCCCTAACAAAAAATACTGTACTAATGGTTTGAACTCCCAATATTTCTAACTAGTCTTCAACTCTCTCTCTCTCTCTCTCTCTCTCTCTCTCTCTCTCTCTCTATATATATATATATATATATATATCCTTGTCTATATTTCTCTTTCTTACTCTCTCTCTTTCTCTTTATCTCTGATTCTTGTTCGATCGATCAGCATCGAATTGGAAATTTTCTCCTGACCGGGATTTTAAATTCACTGTCGTATCACTCGCGAATATAGTTTGTTCGAAGGTCAAATCGAAGATACACGAAGATCAGATCAAAAATTCTATTCCCTGTTCTTTGTTTATTTATTTATTTATTTTTGGTTTTCTTTTTTTTTGTTTTTTTTTTTTTTTTTTATTATTATTTTCTATACTTCCCTCGTGTTTCTTTTCTTCTCGTATCGCAATTAATTATTTATATTTGTATATACGTGTATATGTGTATGTATGTATATATATATATATGTGTGTGTGTGTGTGTCACTCAGATAACTTTCACCAACACCATTACAATGATGAGAAAAAAAAAAGTTGAAGGAAAAAAAATTAGACTAACTTTTCACTCCTGAGAGTTTTTCTTTCTTCTTCTATCACGGTATCTAACGTCGTTTCTCTACTTATCTCTCTCTCTCTCTCTCTCTCTCTCTCTCTCTCTTTCTTTCTTTCTTTCTTTCTCTATCTTCTTTCCGTCTGTCTGTTTGGAAAAAGTGGACTCTTTCAAGCTGGCAGGTGTTCTACCATTGTGTTCGAAATCTCGCGGAATGTCGAACGAAACTACGAAGTTTCTCTCGTTGATACTCTTGGGCTTGCCGTGCCATGAACGTTAACGTACATCGAAAGGGCTTCGCAAGTTTGTAAGCTCGTTACAGGACTCCCTGCAATGCCGAGGGTTCTCAAAAAGTGTGTCTGGTAATATATGCACAGTTTTATGTATATGTATATATATATATATATAATTGGGGGGGAAAAAAAAAGAATAGTAAAAGTTCTCAGAGAGAATAATGCCGATTAATTAAATTATTTTTACCTGCGTGTAGTAAAAAAGTTTTTCTTCTAAATCGTTTGAAACGCTTCTTTTATTTAGTTTTAAAATTCGACTAAAACTATTCGTTATATACAAAGATATAATGAAATATAATTAACGATGGAGTACGATTTAAAAAAAAAAAAAAAAAAAAAAAAAAAAAAGGGTGAACGGTAATTTTTTTCCCCCTCTCTTTTTCTTCCTTTTCTTTTCTTTTTTTTCTCTTAATATATTAGAAAAAAAAAAAAAAAAAGAAAAAAGAAAAAAGAAAAAATGTTTCTAGAGATAATTGAAGATAGATATAAAGCATTGATATAACATCGGTGAATGAATCTCTCGTTTTATTATTTATTTATTTTATTTATTTTATTTTTTTATTTTTCTTTTTTTTTTTTTTGCAACATTGTCAGAGAATAAATTTTCAAATTTCGCGGCTGAATAAAATATATCCTATAGGAGATAGGATTGTGTAATAATCGATCAATCAATGTCAAGCACTTTATCGCTTGATGATCCACGATCCATCCAATATATTGTTGGCGAATGAGGCTTAACCGTTTTAATTACCTGTCATCAGTATCTCCACCCCCTTCGGGATACCTACCTTCTATGTAATTGAAAGTACTCATTAAATTATATACGTTTATGTGTGTTACGTTTCTATACGTTTGTGTATTTATCTGTGCATCTATAAAATTTATTTTCCAGAACTATTTTTCATGTCACGAAGTCAGTCATTGAGAAACTTCTTCTTAAAACCTTTGGTATTGCATACGATCGATCGATATAAGTCAAGTCCGATTGTGTCGAGAAAATATAATTGAATTATTATATCGTAAGATTGAAGTTAATGATTTCCAGCTATTTAAATATATTTATATTTCATTTATTTCGTTTCGTTTTTTTTTTTTTTTTTTTTTTTTTTTTTCAATCTTATCAAATCATTTTAAATATAAATAAATAAATTCAGTTTAACTTTTAATCGTTGGATTATGAAAGATATTTTTTTCTTTTTTTTTTTTTTCTTTTCTTTTCGTGCGTATATTCGAGATAATAAAAAAAAAAAAAAAAAATAATAAAGAATGATAACAAGAATAATAACAAGAAGAAAAAGAAGAAGAAGAAGAACAAAAAGAAGAATACTAGAAAAAAAATCTCCTCCGTATATTCGTCAGACCATTTTTTATTTTATCTTTTATTTTATATTTTTCCTCCTTTCATACTTATCGAGTACTTATTCGCATGCTTGCCGTCGGCCTGCCGGTGACTCGCGGATAGGAATTATAGAATATAAGCTCTCTTGGAAATAGAGACATAAATAACGAACGTGAACTTGACTACAATGGCTTGGAGAGTAGATGGAGGGTGAATTTGCTCGCGCGATCGACTTCTTTCTCTCGATGCTCCGACGCTCGCTTGGATATTCGAGCAAATTTAATTTCCTTCTCGAAAGATATCGGAAAGAGATTTAGTTCGAGGCTGAACGTGCACGAATCACGGGGGGGAGGGGGAGGGGTGGGAAGGAGAAGGAGACAAAGAGAGAGAAGAAAGAAAGAGAAAATTCCAAGTGTACTACAAATTTGTCTCCTTTTTTCCTCTATTTCGTATTTTATAAAATATTATTTTGTTAAAATTTTTTTGAGAATTACGACAACAATAACAACTATAACAGAATATATAAATAATTTTTTAAATATATATATATATATATTCTTTTTTAAATATTTAAACAGCCTATATATATATATATATATTTATTTATTTATTTATTTGTTTGTTTATTTATTATAATTTTCATTTTCGAATTGCCCAACGAATTTATTTCATTTTCACTCTTTCGTATTTTCAATAATTTTATTTTTTATTTTCGAAAATGTTCATTTTTATTCTGACAACATGAATAACATAATAAATGAACAATTAGAAAAATATTTATAATAGGCTAAATATTATATAATTTGTGTTTTTAATTTTGAAAAAAACAAAAAAAATAATGCAGAAGCTTTTCAATTATATATGGTTTATTTTTTCTTTTTTTCTTTTTTGCTTTTTTTTTTTTTCATACTTCCTAGGATAGGATTTTATTAAGGGTTAAAGCTTTCCCAAATGAGCGCCTTACTTATTTTTGATACTGAAATTGACTCCTAACAGGATTATCCCAAAGAACTCTCAACTTCCTCTATAATGCTATCTTTAATACCAAAGGGATGACGATACAAGTTGCATAGTTCGGCTTCACGTTTGACGAACAACACTAAAACTAGTAATAGTAGTAGTAGTAGTGTAGTAGTAGTAGTAGTTGTAAGTACCTAGTAGTAATATAATATGACAAGTTGTCTAATCAATTAGGCTAATACTTAACAAAATTTACTTGATACGGCACGTATACTGATCACTTAAGTTAACTCGCTATTTGTTCAAAGAGATTAAAGTAAACAACGAAACAAAAGAAAATAACGAATGAGTGAAAACGAAAAGCAAAAGAAAAAAAAGGGGGAGGGGAGGGTGGGACATAATAAAGGAGAAATCGAAAGTAAGAAAAATTTAGAAAAAATAAATAAAAAAAAAAAAAAAAAAAAGAAACGAAAGAAAAAGAGAAAAGAAGGAAAGCAAATTCGAGCAAGATATACAGATGGATAAATGTATAAAAAAATTTTTATTAATGTTAACTCCTAACATTTTCATGATTTTCTTTTAATTATTTCATGCTATGAGTTAAAGATCCACGTGATTGAAATAACTTAATCATACTGAAGATATCATGCGTATATACTCTTTCTTTCTTTCTCATACACACATACACATATATATACACACACGTATACATATGCATCCGTTCTTTCATTTTCTCAGAAACAAGGCAGTGAAATAGTAGAAAATTGAAAAATTCGTCGTATGAAGAACAACGAGAGCTTAAAAAGCAATTTTTTTTTTTTTTTTTTTTTTTTTTTTTTTATAAAAGAAATGAAACTTTCATTCGAAGAACACGAAGAGGGTGGGTCCATCTTTAATTATCGATAATCGATCGAACGACGAAAATTCTTTAAGATTTTTAAGAAGTATCGTTTCGGTGCATATATTATTCACTTATTACCTGTCATCGAAATTACTGCCGAAAGTGCAATTTACTTTAAAATGTG
>NC_062197.1:2453808-2458075 GCF_912470025.1 Vespa velutina | reverse complement strand
TATTCTATTTAATCCTGCAAACCTCAAAATAATTTCAAGCTGTGCGCTTGGGATGCGCTATACCCCCAGGGACTTTTGAACAGCTGTCGTTTTTTACAGAATGAATAATTTTGACTAAAAAAAAAAAAAAAAAAAAAAAAAAAAAAAAAAAAAAAAAAAAGAACTATATTCTTTGAAATCTTAAAAAGTAATACTCAAAAATAATTATCAATAGGTTTGAACATGCAATTCTGAACAAAAAATTCATGAATCATGTAACGCGCAAATTGTCTTAGAGCTCAAATTTGGTCTGGAGTGATCCTATATCCCAATAGGCATAATTAGGATTAAAGTTGTACTTTTTTTTTTTTTTTTTTTTTACTGATTATAATAATCATATACAATACATAATAAAACAATGTCATTTTTAATAAAGAGAAAGATGATCATTGTAATCGTTCAAAATTTCTTTCTTTCTTTTTTTTTTTTTTTTTTTTTTTTAAGGTCACCTACTTTCTCTTACGATTTGAAAAGACAATGATAAGTAGCTTCTTTTTTTTTTTTTTTTTTTTTTTTTTTTTTTTTTTTTTTTTTTTTTTATTTATATATATATAAGTGAGAAGATGTAATTCGGTCAGAATTGACTTTCTTTCTTTCTTTCTTTTTTTTTTTTTCTTTTCAACACCTGCTGTCGTCGTCGCCGTTGTCGTCGTCGTCGTCGTCGTCGTCGTCGTTTAGGTTCTCGTTGAGTATCGTGCCTTATCTAAATCTTATGTTAGCTGGTAGAATTTAGTCCTTAAGTTAGTTAAAAGCACAAGAATTTGCGGTTTTGTCGTACTGAATTCCGAACACTAGAAAAGGCAGCAGTTGAACGTGTTCCAGTTTCGAAGAATGAAGCAAGTCAAAGAATAAGGAAAACGAAATAGATTTATCAAGAAATATATCAATAGAATTTATTTCATTAATAAATTTTTCCTTTTTTCTTTAATTATATTATAAATCGATACACATACGATTTTTAGATAAATCAAATTTATTAATAATAAACGTTTCAAATATTTTCTTTCCTTTTTGTTCGATTTGATTGATATCATTTGAAAAGGAATATTGAAAGATTATTCCATCTTTTTTCTTTTTCTTTTTTCTTCTTTTCTTTTCTTTTCTTTTCTTTTCTTTTTTTCTAAAAACATCTAAACAACACATGATCTATAGATTAATGATCTTAGATTATTCCTTACGTTGACATTACTAATAACAATAATAATGATGTTGAGATATCTAACTATGTATATATATATATATATATATATATATATATATATGTATGTATGTATAGATACGTGGATCTATATATCTTGCTATTTGACTATCCTATAATCAGATGACATTCGAACGTTCGTCGATTCGATTAATTATGCATTCCATTCTCGAAACGTTCGTCGCTAATTAACATTATGAATCGGGATACCTGTAAAATTCCTATCGTCGCTCAACGACAAATATGATGTCTGTCTATATACGACGCAAAGTATGCATAATTTTAAATGATCGTAAAAGAATTTATCCACGTAATGACGCGTGTACTTTCGTGATTTGATTTTCATTCTCCGTTCATTCGTATATACATATGTATGTACATACATACGCGTTAAGTCGAAAATCCCTTTGGAAAATAATTTTATTAGTAGATTATACTAATAATAATAATAATAATAATAATAATAATAATAATAATAATAATAATAATAATAATAATGACTAAATTAAATATATTTGGAATCTATATTAGAAGGATTAAAAATACAAAGATATAATTAATTGAATATTTATTATCATTACAAATTATAACAGTAATAACAATAACAATTTATTAACATTCTCATTGACATTATTTATTATATGAAAATAATATTTTACTTAATTTGATTGAATTCAATTAAAAGTTTTAATGTGCCGCAACTACGAGCATTAAGTATGAAGTACTGCTAGCTGGTATGCGAAAATGTACGTTAACTTTGGACGATTCGAGTGCTGATTCGTCGATACAAGCAACGGCATTACTGCCCTGATCGTTTCTGACGTGCACGTAGTTGATAATACCTAAATGAGAAAAAAAAAAAAGGTCGAACCAATCGAATTGATTTAATGTTTCGATTTTTGTTACAAAAGGGACAAAAAAAGAAAGAAAGAAAAAAAAAAAGAGATACGTGTATGAACGTTGAACATATTCTAACATTATTATAGAAGAAATTAATTAATTAATTATATATATATATATATATATTTATTTATTTATTTATTTATTTATTTATTAATTTATTTTTGTATCGCGTTATATAGTAATCGATTCAAGATTTCAATCAAAAGTATCGTACATAGACGAAGTATAAACAAAATAAGAGAAAGCGTAGCTTACGTGATTACATTATTTTGTCTACGACTGACATTGAGAGTGAAACCTACAGTGTTTGACTCGACGTCGAAGGATAAGCACGTTCGAAAGCCTTCAACGTTTATTTTAACGTTCTATCATCATCGCGTATGTATATAATTATAATTAAATCAATTAAAGTTTAATTAAGAATAATTCTTCGTAATTTTTTAACGTTGTGAAATCGTGAATAATCAAATCGAATTGAAACTTACCATTTGGTACGGTCAGGGTTATCGAGAAACTATGGATTCCATTTGTTGGATTATTGAATTCTAAAATTCTCCTGTAGACAACTTCATTTGGATATCTAATGCCAGTAGAAATGTCTCCGACGAACGGCGTAGAACTATCAGCTGATGATGCTAATTGTTTCTATAATGGAAATAGAGAAATAAAATATATTTTATTATTGTCACTTTTATTAATTATCGATGTCTTTTATCTTCTCTATCTCTCTCTCTCTCTCTCTCTCTCTCTTTTTTTTTTCTTCATTTTTTTTAATGAATAGCGTTTCAATTACTTCTGTTCACACTTGGTTTTTTTTTCATTTTCGTTTCTTTTCTTTCTTTCTTTCTTTTTTTTTTTTCTTTTTTTTTTTTTTCAATACGAAATAGCGACGTAACGTCGAACGAATCATCTCCAAGATATTACATAAAATTAATTATTTAGATCGAAAAGAATGAAAAATTAATTAATTAATTAATTAACGCTATCTAACGTTACGTATGGATGCAATTTTTAAGTCCGTACTACACTCATGTGTACTTTATTCAAATTTTATTTTATTTTATTTTATGGTGACAATATTTTTTTTTGTTTTGTTTTGTTATAAGTTATACTTAGTATAATTATACCGAATATATAAGTTAAACATATATGTATATATTTATATCAGTATGATACAACTTTTATGTTATATAATTTACGTGCAGACTCGAAAGAAAAAGAAAAAAAATTAGATTGTAAAGAATTAATTGAAATACATTATATATATATATATATAGTCGAATATCGAACAAAAATGGTTAATGGTAAATATTTTGTTTTCATCGATTGATCGACTTAATTAATTTAATTAATTTAATTAATTAATCGATACACATATATTTTACTTTTTAGTTATACGTCGAACGAAAATGTTTATTGATAAATATTTTCTTTTTCTCCAATTATCGAATTATTTATTGTTAGTTTCGACGTGATCATTAAAAAAAAAAAAAAAAAAAAAAAAAAAAAAAAAGAGAGAAGAAAGCAAAGAAAAAAAAGAAAAAAACAAAAAAGAAGAGAACATTATTATTAATATTAATTATTATTATTATTATTATTATTATTATTATTATTATTATTAATTTCTCTCTTTTCTCTCTCTCTCTCTCTCTCTCTCTCTCTCACCAATTGGGTTTTTTCCACAACATCGTTTTCGGTCAAGCTGATATCTGTCTTCTTCGTTTTTGAAATGTCGATCGCCGAAACGATCGTCAAAAACACAAGTCCGACGTGGAACAGAGAAACGAGGAAGAATGAACGAAACATTTCGTACGTTTGTTTGTACGTCGTTTCGTTGCCTCTTCTTTTATATAAAACCATCGAAGGTCCGAAATCCTGTCGAACGAGTTTTATCTGCTACACACGCGCTCGTGACATTCATTCTGATTTCATTGGCTTTCCCTCCCCCCCCTCTCTCTCAACCGCCCCATCTCCCCCCTCCCCCTTCTTCCCCCACACCTTACCCCCAACCCCTACTCCCGATCATTTTTCTTCGTTGAATACAAATAAAGTAATAGGCTCGTACGTGGGCGTGTCCGATTAGTTAAATCGCAAAGTATGTTAGAAAGAGAGAGAGAGACAGAGAGA